>NC_056526.1:7881046-7957400 GCF_019175285.1 Sceloporus undulatus | reverse complement strand
AAGTAGCAACTAATTTGTCGCTTTAAAAAAAGTAGAACCTATGTATGCACTAGTTTTCCAAAATTATGCTTCAAGCTCCAGTTGGGGCTTGGCTTGGAAGACTCCAATTCAGTTCCCCATTCAGACATGTAGTCCACTGAGTGATCTTGGGTCAGTTGTTCTCTCTTAGTCTCACCCTTCATGGGGTTGTTGTTGAGAGGAAAAATGGAAGTGAAGGATATATAATATCTTGAACTCTTTTGGAGGAAAGATGGATATCAAAATAAACAAAGGCATTTCGCAGGGATGGAGAGGCAGCATTTTGTTCACCATTTCTGAAGAACTGGATGAACGTTGTGCCTAAATAATTCCTAGGAGGCAAACTGCCCATATTTTGGAATGCAGAGTGAACTATCTCCAAGGATTCCCTTCAGCATGAGATTCCAACCGACTCAGGTTGCCTACCCAGTGACTTCTGACCCACTGACATTAGCGATGTTAAACTGGAGCAACTGTAGTATCAAATCATTTGGTGACTGCCAGATTGACATACAACAGAGACTGGATACCCAGCGTAAACAGCATGTTGAAATACATAGTAAATGTTATCCTAATCTCATAGACCTCTGAGGACAAGGATGATCAAGGCAGTAAAGTTTATAATACATTTTTAAAAATCAATTAGAATATCAGTGTAACAGAAAAATGGGACAAGCTACATTCTCTACTGCAAGAACACAGCCTTGCATATATAAACCAAAGTACACAAGATGTACACAAGAGATGCTCTGGTGTACCTGGAGGATATTATATTGTTTGATAAAATGTCCTACTGAGTATTGGAAGGAAAATCCATTTGTGTTTTAATTAGACCAGCCCTACAATCACTGATGAAAACTGCGTTCCAGATTTTATGTTGAGAGTGGGAGAACAATGTTGTTTTTTTCTTCCCCCAACAGAACGATGTACAGATGTAGCTGATTCTAGAGATTTCTCCCTTCCACCCCCCTATTTCTAATGTTTTGCATTTTTAAAGGCTGCTACGCTTTATTAGCTTTCTTTCTTTTCTTTTTTTTGTAATGTATTTACAGTATTTAATAAGGATTTGGTCTTTTTTTAAAAAAGGAAGCAGGTAAAATTGAGCCTCCCTTGTCCAAAATACTTGGGAGCAGAAGTGTTTAGAATTTTAGAGTTTTTCATACTTTGAAAAATTTGCATGAAGTGATGTTTGTGTACAGTGAACCATCAGAAAGCAAATGTGTCACTATCTCAGCCACCCATGCAGACAATTTTGGAATTCCAGATAAGGGAGACTCAAACTGTAACTGCTGGTGCTGGAAAGTGGTGTTAGCTTATACCTCAAAGATGACACACTTTCCAACTTTGCCATATTTTTCACATTCTTCCTTGGTTTCACCTTCCAGGTCTTCATCAACTTCCCCAGCTCCAACCATATTCTAAAAGTAAGAAAAAACAAGTCAACAAGGAGACTCTGTCTAGGCTCAAAATGAAAGAGGGGAATTCACTATTTCTGGGAGGGTACTTTCTTTTCTGAATTGTAAGATATAACTAAGGCATTGCATAGAAAGGGCCAATTGTGGAGTCTCAAAGTTCAGCTCCCCACCTCCACCCAATGCTGTGATACACACTCTAGTGAAGAAGAGGGAAACCAAAATGGATGGTCTTCCCCCTCCAAGAGACGTCTACAGGGCAGATAATGTCACGGATGTAGGCTACAATGTCTCTTGATATCATTGGGTCCTTCCCTGAAACTCTGCTTGGAGGTTCTTTAAGACAATGGTACTCAAATGTGTTTGTATGTGGACCTGTGTTTGTGCATAGATCTGTATTTGTACATTGTCTTTCAATCCCTAATAAGCTTCCGGGAAACAGAGAAAAAACTGTAGCCAATGGGCACAAATATTTCACAAGGCCCTTGCAGTAACTCCCAGTCCCCCACATCAGATTATGTGATGTAATGGTTTGAGAATTGGTCTAAGTCTCTGGGAGACCAGGGTTTGAATTCCTGCACAGCCATGGAAACTTATTGGGTGACCTTGGGCAAGTCACACTCTCTCAGTCTCAAGAGGAAGGCAAAGGCAAACCCCCTCTGAAAAAATTCTGCCAAGAATATCCCATGAAAGGTTTGCCTTGGGGTTGCCTTAAGTCAGAAATGCCTGAAGATACACAACAATTACAACAACAGATCAGACTGCTTACGAAGCATTGCTCTATGCTATGCAGTGGCAAATACACACCTTCATAAAACAAAAGAGAAAGAGTGAAGCATGAGCCACAACCTCAAGGCTCAGCCAATGCCTACAAATACAAATGAGTTGAGAAATGGGCTGACTTAAGCAGTTTTCATCTTATTTTCACCTGCCAGTCCTCCTACTGAACAGGGAGAACTCTAAAGCAAATCAGTTGACAGTTCTCCTGCAACTTTTGAACTATGGCTCCTCTGTGGATATTATAACACCAACAAGAGACTTAATACTATAATTCCAGGAACCAGCACATGAATTTATGGCACCTACCCGTAGCAGAACCACTTTGGTTGGGCACTTTAATATCTCTGTTAAAGGATTTGAATCAGATTTCTTGGATGAGTCTGCATTTCAAAAAAAACAAAAAAACAGTAATGGGTCAATATTAAATCATTATATAATTTAGTAATCTCATGCTAGATTATCCTTGCACACAGAAGGAAGGCTGTGGGAGTTCCAGAGTTATAAATAAGCATAATTTGACACTGGCCGTATGCTTCAGAAACTCAGCTTTCTCAGCTCTGAGAAACTCACTTTCATTAAAAGAAGTGGAAAACAAGACAGCAAACCATTATGGCCATATTCATACATGACAATACACCAACAAATTCTGGTGCAATGTGAATGAGCTCCTGCATGCTGCTTTATTGATCTCACTTGGATTTTCCCACAAGCAGCAAACAAACAGCACATCTGTCGATTATGTGAACCAGGAACTCTGGCTTGTTTCTCTCCTTTGTGGCTCAAGATTGTGATACCTCTGAAGAGAGATGAGCCAGTTCCTGGTTTTCTCAGATGAATTCTAGTACAGTGGTACCCCGGGATACGAATTGATCGCGTTACGAAATTTCCGGGGTACGAAAAAGTTAGCTTGGAAAAAACTGTTCCGGGTAACGAAAGATTTTTCGGGTTACGAAATTTTTTTCGGTGTGTTTCGGCGCTTTTTGGCACGAAATTTAAAAGCCGCGGCTTTCCAGCGCTAGCGGAAAGCCTTTTTTCGGGTTGCGAAATCTTTCGGGTTACGAACGGCGCCGCGGAACGAATTAAATTCGTAACCCGGGGTACCACTGTATACTATAACATGTGAACATATTTTTCCTCTCCTTTTGTCGGTTAGCGAAAACTTTTCTGTTTCACAGACATTTCAAGAAGTGACTGCAAGTGTTTAATTGTGTTCTGTTACACTGTTTTTTATCTTTTTGTGGATCTATTTTAAAGGATTAAGAGTCAATTGTTGGGACTAGGACTCTGGAGACCAGGGTTCGAATCCCTACTCAGCATGGAAACCTACTAGGCAACCTTGGACAAGTCACAGTCTCTCAGCCTTAGATGAAGGCAAAGAAAAACTCCTTTGAACAATTATTGCCAGGAAAATCCTGTGGAAGGGTCACAATAGGGTCACACTCAGAAACAACTTGAAGGCACACAACAACAATGTATTCTTTAATTGCATTTTAACAATATTTTTGTATGTTTTTATTTCTGTCTTTGTAGATATTTTAACTGTCTGTTTTACACCACCTTGAGTCTCACTACTGGGGAAAAAGCAATATATACATGAATTTATAACAATAATACTGTAATACCAATAAAGGCCTACAGCTTCAGCTAGATTACTATGGCTAACTAGGGAAGAGAATGATTTCTCCAACATCAGACCTGAATAAGGTATTAGGAACAAGTTGTTTAAATGTCCACAAAAGTCTTGTTCCTTGTCTCAAGCAGAACAGAAATGATTACAAACATTCCACCCTTCAGTTGAAAATGTTTTTCTCTTACAGAAAAATATTTTTTACTTCTGTAAAATCATTTTGCTTACTTATTGTTGGTTTGTTCTGTTTTTTAAACAGTGCACACAAACCTAATTATATTAACCACTAAGATATCTGGACAATTGACTGCTGGCTCCGCCGTACAGATTATTATATGGACATATTTACCTTAAGCTTCCCTCCTTTTCAACATGCTTAATGTCTACACAAAAAGCAGCCCACATAATGTAGACTACATCAAATACATTGACCTCTGGGTCTTAAAACACACAGTAATGGGAGCCAACCTCACTTGATCACACTTAGCATGGGATCATTTCTGTGCAATAGCTTTAGGGCTTTGAACAAGTACCACAAATCAGTGGTCACAGCCAAGAGATCTCCCCGTTCCCTGATCAGAGATGCTGTGGAAGGAGGACACTCAGCCAGTCACCAGCTAAGTAAGAGTCAAAGCATTCCCACCACAGTACCTTGCAGCTACTATAGCAGTGATTCCCTAAGTTAGTGGTACTGTCCTCCTGAGATGGAAAGATCCAAGGGAGCAATGATGGAAAAGGGGGTAGCAGGGGGGGGCTTCAGTCAAAGTAGTGAAATGCAAGGACAAAGGAAACCAGCAGCCTCTAGGGCCAAGGTGGATATGAGGAGTTAGAACACTTGGCGGCACAGGGAGAAACAGCATGAAAAAGAAGCTTTCACATTTGGGACCCTGCTTAACCTTTGTGAGCTTCGACAGCACTTGGCTGGCAGGTTGGAGCTGCTCCTGCTTCCTTTCATCAGTCAAACAAAAAAAAAAGGTAGCAGAAGAAACAATGTTTTGGTGTGAAGGTGGACAACTTAAAGTTGTGCGGGGAAAGCATGTCTATGAAGAGGGAGGGAGAGTAGTATCTGGGGTTGATTCTTCAAAAGAGTCCTTTGCCTTTCTCAGGTTGAGAGTCCCTACTTGCCAGGAAGAAAAATGGGAAGTCAGCTGTGCCCCTCTCCACCCTTTGCACCCAGTCACCTTAGCAGCAACATCAAACACCAGCCAGCTGGCCTTCCTTTTGCTGTAAGCGTGGGTGAGAGGAAGAAACAGGTCTATGCCAAAGCTGCTGCTATATTTGCCAGGAGATGCTGGGACAGCGGAGGCGCAGTGGCAAGATGGGCATAGCTAAGGTAGATGCTGCTGGCTGGCTGCTGCACAAACATAAGACCTAATATCAAGAAATAGGCATGGGGGGGGGGCACTAGGCTTTTTGTCCAGGAGGGTGGTAACCCAAAAAAGTTTGGGAGTCACTGAACTATAGGAAGTGGCTTCACCTACTAACAGGTTTCTCACCCATGATAAGAAGGCAAAGCTAAAAAATGCAAGACTGTAATTTTGAAAGCACATTTCCATTTGTCAGGCCAAAGGCTTTGTGGTAGACATGTTTCTGAAGTGACACACAGAAAGTGAGGAAATAATCAAAAGGCAAGGAACAGAACCTCCAGTTCATATGATCTTTACAGACATGGTCTTACCAAATATGCTACACCTAAGCCTGTTAAGGCCATTTCAGTAAACGAGTACATTCACTGAAAACATCTGAGCCTGTTACAGATGGACACAGAGTGGAATTTAAGGCAGATTTAAGTAAGGGAAACAATGGGGCAGTTAATGATTAAATTGTCTCAGCTGT
Source organism: Sceloporus undulatus (assembly GCF_019175285.1). Classification (NCBI taxonomy): domain Eukaryota; kingdom Metazoa; phylum Chordata; class Lepidosauria; order Squamata; family Phrynosomatidae; genus Sceloporus; species Sceloporus undulatus. The sequence continues at coordinate 7,951,727 of NC_056526.1, read as the reverse complement.
TAGCAATCTGCAGTGAACTCATGTGGGGAGAGATGAACAAGCAGCCTGTGCTGACTTTGCTCCGTCTTCTGATAACCTCTGCCCACATGTGAACAAGTAAAACCCACCCCCATTTCCTACCTTTATCAGCAACGTCACCAACAATGATTTTGCCGCCCCTTTTGCTTGTTTTCTCCACTGACAAGGCAGTGCTCAAGCCCTGTTCATGCTTCCCAAGACCTTGGCCTTCTCGGAAGCCGTATTTCTGCATAATCTTGTGTGCCACCGTGCCTCTGAATACAAAAGAGGAAGAATCAGTCAGGCTAATGAACATGGAAAATTGTATGGTATGGATGTGCTGGGCAGGGGATTGATCAAATGACATTCTGTAGTATGAAAGCCCAAGACAGTAACGGGCACTCTTCCTCCACTTCTTCTATTTGCAAGTATTTAGGGAAATAGTTGTAACTCCCAAGGTAAGTAAAAGTCAGCAACCTTTCTAAAAGACAAAGAGTGAAATGAAGTTGCTCACTAAGCCATAGAATCATAGAGCTGGAAGAGTCCTCAAGGGCCATCCAGTCCAACCCCCCTGCCATGCAGGAATACACAATCAAAGCATCCCCAAGAGATGGCCATCCAGCTTCTGGTTAAAAACCTACAAAGAAGGAGACTCCACCACCCTCTGAGGGAGTGCATTCCACTGTCAAACAGCTCTTACAGTCAGGAGGCTTTTCCTAATGTTTTGATGGAAGAGAAAATCTCATGTTTAGATAGGAGAACAGACAAATCTTTATCATTAGTAATTACAACAATTAAGGGGAAATGTATTTCCAATTTTACCACAGTAATGGGCAATTCTGTATGGGAAATCCTATTTTGCCTGTTCTATTCTTTACTTTAAAACAAATGTTTGTGCATACATACATATACTGCATGATTTAATATTTTACATGGAAGAAGAAGGATGTTTATAAAAAAAACAAAAACTCTACTTCCAATCACTGCTAAATCTTTAGTTTGCAACTCCTTTGGCTTCTTAGATCACTGACCAAATGTGTATATTTTTACTGATATAGGGCACAGTGTGTGTGTGTATGTGCATACAAGCATATTTAAATGAAGCTACATGTGCGATAAGGTAATTATATGAACAACATCCCTCCAGAGAGCAGGGAGAGGAACCCGATTTTTGAACGCCCCTGAAATAGAATATCAAATGTTATGCCAAGAATTGGAAAAATGTGGTCCACGGGTCATAAATCACATCCTGAGGGCCCCATTATCATTTTGGAGAAAAAAATCAATATGTCCCACCACCATTTCTAGTGGGTGCAACTTTGTCATATTTATGGTCCCCTGGAGTGTTTTAGGTATGGATGCTTTTTTCAAAACTACAAATGATTTCCAATCATTTCCTATTTGAGGAAGAAAAAGGTCCACTCTCCACTCCTGGAAAAAAAAACCAGTAATGGGAGGGGCATGGCAGAAATTGTCCCCATGGGGTGAAGTGGGCATCTTAAGCAAACAATAAAAAATGGGGGGGGGGGGGACAAAAAAAGACCCCTCCAAGGTCCGGGGGGGGACAAATCCCCCTGAAACCTTGGATAGTTTCTCACTCCTGCTGAAAAAAAAAAAAAAAAAACCACATTAGGGAGAACTATGTAAAATTAAACATGCCTTTCGTGTGCTAGCTTTTGAGAAGATTTCTCTACATGGAGCCATTTCCAAATATGATACTTACAGTCTAAAATTATACAGCCCATTCTCTCAACTTAGAACTCTGCTCCTCATTCTGATGCATCATGGACCTAGATTTCACTTCTCAGGAAAATCACTCTCTGACTAATGCCATCACACCATTTACTACTGAGCACAGTCAGCCTGTACTAACACACTTAGGGGAGGCGCAAAATATTGAGAGGTAATACCTAAAGTATGCAAACAATTACATCATAGAAAAAAGGAGCAAGCTCTCACCTCCTCAACAACCAAACTGCCAGACTATTTTCCTATTCTTGGGTGCAAGGGAAGGAAAAGGAAGGGAATAAATGCATGTAGAGGCCCACTGAGCTACCAAGTTAATTACCAGGTGCACGAGAGGAAATAATATGTTGTGGGAGGATTAAAAAAGGTCACCAGTCAACATTTTTATTACAGGTTCCACTTGATCTGAACTTTATGTACTCTCATTAAGGACACGAAACAGTGTATTCAAAGCACAAGAAAAGAGATTCCACTTAAACATTGGGAAAAACTTCTTGACTATAAGAGCTGTTTGACAGTGGAATGGACTGCTTCAGAGGGTGGTGGACAGTCCTTCTTTGGAGGTCTTTCAGGGGAGTTTGGATGGGCATCTTTCAGGTCTGTTTTAGTTGTGTATTCCTGAAAAGTAAGGGGTTAGATAAGATCGCCCTTGTGGTCCCTTCCAACTCTTAAGATTCTATGGTTCATAGAAAGGCAGCACACAGAATACTCTGGTTACTTCCATCACTAGTAAGAAAAAAAGCTGAGAGATGTACCAGGAGTGAGTGACAGTGTAGTGATTACAAGAACTGTGGGAATGCATTGGCTGGCTACATGAAGTATAAGTCTTTTATAGTTTTTGTTATAAATTTAATTTAACTGGAATAACACAGTACAACTTTCTGCATGTTATATCGATGAGAGGAAAGCTTAACACATAGGTCAGGGGTGGGCAAAGTGAAGCCCCTCAGATGTCATTGAATAGCAACTCCTGTCAGCCCTAGTCAGCATAGCCAGTGGTGAAGAATGCTGGAAGCAGCAATCCAAAACAACTGGGAATGCCTCAGTCTATCCATCATCATACCTCTTGATTATTTAACTCCAGAAGAGGAGATTAGTAAAGGAAGGAATGTGCCAGGAAATCATGCTCAAAGAGCCTGGAAGCTACACTATTAAAGAACCTGAGTATCTTAAGGCTACCTCTTGTTAAAAACAATGACTTGGCTTCAACAACTCAGACTAACATAGGAAGGGGCTTGCAAATTTATGAAGCAAAGCCATCATCACACATCATTTGGCAAAAATCCACTTCTTTAATTAAAAAACAATTAATTAATCACAGAACCATCTCCAACATCCTGCATGAGCAAAAGCTGTATGCCTGCTGTTTTGTCCTCATTACTGCCCCACACTGCTCTCTAGTGGCATTTCACTATAAGCATCAACTGGTCACAAAACACTCACCCCATATTAGCCAGGAAGGAATTGCTGGGCCCAGTTGGGGATCGCGGTCTCTCAGGCTCATCATACATGGGGGGCGGAATGGCTGCTTTGGATGATGAACCACGTGGCCTCGACTCCTCCTCATAGGGGAATGATGAACTGGCTGGGAGAGAGACCAACATTAAATCACAAATGTATTTCCACCAATTTCTGTGTATTGTCTCAAGACAAGTTAGAGTTAAGTTTCATTTCTTATATCCTTCCCCCCCCCCAAAAAAAAAACTGACCCAAAGTATTATATATTAATATAATAGTTAAAATAGTTAAAAATAGTCAGTGTGATATATTTATATAATATTGCAGAGGTGGCCAAAGTGTGGCCCAAGAGCCACATGTGGCCCCCAGAGTATTTTTGTGCCCCAATTTTGCACCCAAATGCCCTCTAGGGGGTGGGGGGAGGCAGTTTCACCATGTTTTTGGATTCCCACAAGCTATTTTAAATCCATGAGATGCCTTTTTCTGAAACAGGACAAGAACTGAAAGCAACTTCTAGTTACTTCCTGTTCCTTAACAAAAAAAAAGGCTTATCTTTGGCCTAAAATGGTCTGGGAGACTCCAGAACAGGGTGAACACGCCCCCATATTCCCAGATGGCATTTAGGGGCAACATTTTTTTTTTACTTTTTCAGGGGGTACAGTGGAGTAGTGTCCCTCCAAGGTCTATTGGGGGGGGGGGCTAATATAGCCCTTTACCCTGCCATCATTGGCCACCCCTGATATAAAGGTATACAATGCTGACAGGGTTTTGGGGAGTTCCAGTCCAAAGAAAGTAGCTTCGCCAAGCTATGGTCTCAGCCAATACCATCTAACTGGATGATACAGCATTCTCAAGATCAAATTATGACACAGTACAGTAGGCCCTCCACATTCACTGGGTTAGGGGCACAGGACCTCCGTAAAAGAGAAAAAACGCAAATAAAAAATCACTACTTTTTTTAACCTGAGAGACCACATCTCTATGAAACTCTAGGTCCTCCAGTGCAACTCTATGGTCAACATCTGTCAAAAGTTGACCATAGATTCATGCTGGAGGACCCACAAATGCCAAGACAAGTGTTTTGTCTAGTAATCTCTAGATCCTCCAGTGCACTCTATGGTCAATTTCCAGCAGAATTTTTCTGAAGGACGTAGGGATTCTTAGAGAGAACATATTAATCAAATCCACAAATAATCAAAACTGCAGAAGTCAAAACCACAAATGTGGCTGGCCAACTATATCTAAAGGTGGTTTCTGCATGCCTCTCTGTCTCACTTTGACTTCTTCTTCACTGTTCTGTTCTTCCATCCCCACATTGTACACCCACCTCTGAGCTTGAGGGAACTGGTCACAGAGAAATCAGATTAATCTGCTCCTTCCTTTCAGAGATTCCAACACAGTTATCACTCTCACTGTGGGAAACTGGGCTTTGCCCATTAACTGCCAAGAAAGCACTCAGTAGCAAACATCCACAGCAGCTAAGCATCACTGAAAAAGGCTTCTTTAGGATGTATGTTAGAAAAATTAAATACAGTATACATACGTTCTTTGTCCTTCTCAACCAGAGACGTAGGCGGTGCGATAGCAGCTCCTCCCATGCCTGTGTAAGAAACCAATCACATGAGATTCCACAACAGCTTATGCCACAACAAATATGGTCTGCCTTTAAGTTTCTACAAGATTCTGCATTGTTTTTGCTACAACAAACTTAACACATTGGCATGCCTAGTAATTCAACAGGCCAAGAGTTTGGTCAGCATATTTTTCAAATCAATCCAAATTCAGTTTCTAACTGTAAACAATGAACTGAAATAACTTACTACCTTTAGGCCAGCCAACATCTCCCAGACAGACAGCAGCAAGCTTCATATTCCATCTCCACTTTTACATCCATTTGCAAGTGGGTTTACCTGGTGGTAGACAGTAAGCTGGCTCAAGAGCCCTAACTGCAGGGGTGTGACAGAGCTGCCAGCTTCACTTCTGCACAGGCTTATCCAGAAATCCCACACTTTGGGGTAAGCCCATTCACAAGTGAATGTAAATGATGAGGACGCTAGAAGCTGTAGGAGGGCAGAGGTAGGAGACTGGAATCAGGTACTTGGGATGGAGCCGTGCATCAACCCCATGTGGCCTCAGCAAATACTGCTGGCTGCTTCTGTGCTTGCAGAAAAAGGTATGATCCCATCCACCTTAATTAAAGCTGCAGTGTCTCATTAACATCCATACTTTATAATTAAGGTAATTCCATACTTCTTTTCCGTCTCTCCCTTTCATAATCTTCGTCTTCATCAGAATCTGGATCAGGCCGTCTGGAAAATCCACTCGCCTCATGTCTGTCTTTGCGCCTCCTTGAAAAATGAATAGAAATTACAGTAGATTTTAAGATGATTAACCTGTAGCAAGTGTAAAATAATACATGAGAGATTAAGAAACTGTGGCCATCTGGGTGTTGCTGGATGCCACTGGCCATGCTGGATGGGAATTAAAGCCAAACAACATCTGGCAGCTCACAACTTCTCCATCCCTTCAAAACAGGATCATTGTTTGACTGCAGATAATTACAGCACACAAAAATTGACAAGTATGCCCTGTAGTCTAGATGATACTCATCTTCCCTTCCATTTACAAAATTTGTGCATAACAAACAATTCCTTTTCTATTTAATATTGACATGGGCAACTCTACCAGGCACCATTTTTCACATGTACCCAGACTGCCATACCAAAACTGAAAAAATCTGACATCTGTTTCGTTTCGTTTCCTTTCCTTTTTCTTTTGCAAGGGGCAAGATTGGGATGGATTGCTAGGGAAGAAAAATTGCTGCATTTTGGGGTGGGGTTGACCTGTTTGGGATGATCTGGGGACCAAAAATAGGAGCATTTGGAATACCCTGGAGGGCTACAAAGGTGGCAAAAAAGGGGGTCACACTCTCCACAATCTAATGTCTACAATATATGAAGTGATTTTGTAGATGAATATTAAAAATGTTCAGAACCAGTTAATGATGGTATACTGCCTTCTGTTTTAGTATCTGATTCTCACCAAGTTTCAGACACCATTACTATAGAATCCCTCCTAATAATCTGACTAATATTAGTTTACCATACACTGATTTTAAAATGCCAAAGACAACTATTCTGAAACATTCAGAATTACAAGTGAGAATATCACTCACACATAGAAATGAAATCCTAGCACCAATGACATACAAGTTTATAGGGGTTTATTAGAGATAAATTTACTTCAACTGGTCTAGTTGCTCAGCTGAAAGACTTCAGCACAACAAAAAGGGTTTAAAAGGCAAGCCTGTTACTTAACAGGCTGTGGCAGAGATAACTCACTTCTCTCTTTCTTCAATCTCCTTCTGCCTCTCCAATTCTCGTTGCCGTTGCCGCTCTTCCCGCTGGCGCTTTACTACTTTCTCATAATCATTGGGGAACATAGGATCATACTCATCAGCTAAAGGAATTAATACATCTCCAGCAGAAAAGCCACTGGGAACAGGATCCTGAGGAGAAAGAGAAGAGACAGGTCAAATAATGTTATCCAACAGAAATGCACCCAGAAGTGGCCTTCTGAGATCATTTGGTTCCACTTTCAAAGTAATTCCTAAAATTTTCCTTGCAGACACTGATTGCCGATTCCCACTGCCATCCCCAAGTCAAGACACCACCATTCCTAGTGATGAAAGATGTTGGGAGTCTCAAAATATATGGCAAGCCGTGTGATTCTTATACCCATGTGGGGTATAAGAATAAAGTTTGTTTGTTTGTTTGTTTATTATTAATGGAAGGCACCAGATTGGAAAAGATGCCAGAGATAAAACAGCCTTTAAAATAAAACAAACACTGAGCAGAAATAAGCCTCCCAAAATAGAAACAGTTTCAACAATCAGCAGAAATCATCTGAGAGAAAGGTGAGTTGGTCCATAGGAATGATCCAGCTACTATACAGGCCTTGTCTCATATCACTATCAAGGGAGCCTCTACAGCAGGTGAGAGACAAAAAAGAGTTTTTTCTCCCAATGTGAGGAAAGAGGGAAGCTGTTCTGGAAGGAAGTGATCCCTCAAAGCACCACCTGCATTCTCCTTAAGATTCCTCTGATCTCTTTTAAAAGCACATTTCCCCCCACAAAGTCTGGCTCACCTCTCAGTAACTGCATTCTTACCTTCAGGCCAGCTGCCACATGTGGTGGAGTGTCTACGATTTGTCGCTCATCAGAAGCATTGCCTCTTTTCAGGTCAATCACAGGAGCAAGCACTGTGGTTTGCTTTGTTCTCTGACTCTAAAAAAACCCATAAAAGACAATTATAACTTTGAAATTTTGTTTTAGATTGTCCTTGACCTGTGAGGTTATTCTCCTCAGATTGCTAATTATGGTTTGGAAAAATTTGCTTTTCATACAAAAAACACTTTTACAATCCATTTTAAAGCAACTACAATACCTTAATATTGTTTCTGTTTAAACACTGCTATCATTCAGAGCAAAGGATCCCATGACAGCCTTTCTGAACAGCCTATTGTGAGACATTACTAGTGCAAGAAGAAATTTGTTTTAAAAAAGACAGCTCACTGAAACTATTAATTGGATTGAGAACTATGCATTTTAAAGTATGCATTCATTAGGATCAGAGTTCTTGCCATGCTTGCTTACCATATTATATGTGTATGCTATATGCTTAGTAATACTGGGTGATAGGATATGTCATAGAATTGATGATACTGAATGGAAAGATTATCTTCTTTGGAGTTGGATAATGAGCAGATCACTCGGAGCTATCAAGATCAGTGCTATGGGAAAACTAGATATAGAGAGGAAAGGCAGGGTAGCCCTGGGAAGAATATTTCAGTCAGAAGACAAATGGGGTTTGAGTGCAGAAAAATGTTTGCATTCCTTTTACCTTTTAACATACAATCAAATGCTTCAGTCCTGACAACGTTATTATGCTCTGAACAACTTTAGCTTTCTAAATAAAGATTTCTGAACTCACTGATGCTTGGATTTCTGAAGTTAGCAAGTACATGACAGTATTCAAACCTTTTACCAGAACACTTTACAAATGTACAGTCCTCCCTCCATTTTCGCAGTTTTGAAAACCACGTCCCTTGCTTATGCAGAGGGACAAATGGAGGGGGAAATCATGGAGCGCATGCCCGGGGGGGGGGTCTGGAACGGATCCCCCGCAAGAACAGAGGGTCAACCGTATAGGTAAAGATGCTTGCACAACAGTATATTTTCATTATCACAGAAATTGCGCTATATGTTTTCCTAAGACAAGATATGTTCTGAACTCAATCCCATTTCTCCTCTGTATGACACTGAAAACTTTGCATTCATATGTACACTCGTCCCTTCACATTTGTGTCTCTGACTTTTGTGGGTTTGATTATTCACAGATTTTATTAATTGTTCTCTCTAGGAATATCTAGTTCCTATAGCACAACTCTATGATCAACTTTAACCAAAAGTCACACTGAAGGACCTAGAGATTCCTAGGGAGAACACTCCACTAGGCATTTTAGCTCCTCCAGTGCAATTCTATGGTCAATGTCTGGCAGATGTTGACCATAGAGCTGCACTAGAAGACCTAGAGATTCCTAGAGATATTCTCTTAGGTAAAAATGTAGTGGTTTTGTTATTTGTGGTTTTTCCACATTCATGGGGATCCTGCAACCCTAACCCCACCGAAAGTGTAGAGATGAGTGTCATAAGTAAGGGATGGGAATCATGTATCCACTCCATACTACATGGAGCTAATATAATATAACATCATCTGAAGGGCTATACAAATCCCATAATTGTAATAGATATAAGAAGCAAATCTATCATGGAGTTTTCTTGGCAAGATTTGTTTAGAGGGGGTTTGCCTTTGTCTTCCTTAGAGGCTGAGAGACTGTGACTTCCCAAGGTCATCCAATGGGTTTTCATGGCTGAGTGGGGATTCAAACCCTGGTCTCCAGAGTCATAGTCCAGTGTTCAAACCACTATATTATGGTGGCTCTCACACATTAACTTAACCTGAGCCTAAACATTCTCCATATGTGCCAGAAGTCTTGTTGATATTGGTTCAATAGAAAGACTAGACAAACATATTTATATTCTATTTTAGATTAACTAATAAATTAACGACTGTACTTTTCAAGGACAGCCATCTCAGCAATCAGTGAAGAGCGGAGTCATTTCTACCAGACTTTTTACTGTTACCTTTGCTTGGGTGAGAGCTGCCTTCTTCACTTGCAACTGAGACTGCAGGAGTTTGAAGTTCTTGGACCAGCCTTCTGTTTTGGAATCACTGGTCTCCACTCCCAAATCATCATACAGCGACATTTTCTTTCTAGTTCAGAGCTAGGAAATGAAAAGGCTATTTCCATGAAAAAGGATAATCACTGCTTCACTTAAAGCCATAGATTTTATGTATTTCGTTTTAATAAAGCCAATGACATGTGGATTATAACTAAAATAAACTCATCACTTGCTTTTTCCTTCTACCCTCTTACTCTCTTTTCTTTCTGTGTCCTGTCTTTCTGTTTATGGGCCTGAAGGCATGGACCATCTCACTTCTCATATTTGTAAGCCTCCCTGGGAGATCTCTTCTGAGTGAAATATGGCCCACGCAATACTTGTAGCTGCTGCATCAGGAATGGAAATTGGGCTCATGTCTGCAAATAAGCAGAGCTTTCTCTTTCCCCTTCTCTGCTTTTCTACACAGGTTTCCCAGCAGCAAGCAAACAAGGGGAAAGGCTGCAAACATTTCAAAGATGTTAGACAGAATCTCAGGCAGAGCTTTCTCTGGCCCACAATTCCCCAATCCTCTGCTTGCTTGGAGAATCTGTGAGTTGTGATCCAAACAAGGAGTGTCTCCCACATTCGGCAGTGAAGTACAGCATCTAACCATGTTTAGGGCAGTCCACTGCTGAAAGCCAGTCACTGGAAGCCAGAGAGGAACTAGCTATTGCCTTCATACTCTCCTTGAGGACTCCTTAGCAAGGTCTATGGTGGCCAGAGTGGGAAAGAGGCTGCTGGACCAATGGCCCTTTAGTCTGATGATGTGTGTCTGTGCTTTCGAATCACCTGTTGATTCCACAGGGATTTTATAGGCAAGGAATACTCAAAGAGGTGCCTTATCAATGCCTTCAGCTGAAAGACAGTCTACAGCTTCTGCCATTCCTTTGTGGTCCTCTATCCAATTCCCAACCAGCCTTGACTCTGCTTAGTGTCTGAGAGCAGATGAGATGCGCTGCCTCCAAAGTATTTAGACAACAGCTGCATCCGCACCGCAGAAATAACCCAGTTTGGCACCGCTGCAGCTGCCTGGGCTCCATCCCATGGGATCCTGGGATCTGTAGTTTGGTTCTGGCACCAGAGCTCTCTCAAAACTACAAATCCCACAATTCCATTAACAGTCAGCCAAGGCGGTTAAAAGCAGTGTCAGAATCGTATTATCCCTGCAGTGTGGATGCAGCTGTTTCCTGGGGCCTGGAAGGCACTCTGCACGTGCTCAGAGGCACCCCTGTCAGCTCCCAAACCCAATCACGAGTCGCCATGGTTTTTATGACACCCGAAGCGTTGCTGCTGTTTTCTTTCCCGGAGACTGAGCCATCAGCCAAAACGGGGTCCCTCTTTCACTCCCGTAGACACACGCACCTTTAAAAGCCACCCCAGTCAGGGAACTCCGCCCCGATTATCCTCGTCCTTTAAATTAAAGCCACCCCCGGCCCTACATGTGCCCCCTCGCTCGCCCGCCATCCTTACCCTTCCGCGTAGGCCTCAAGCCGGGGCCTCGCGTAAGGCCCAACGCCGAAAACAACCACCTCCTCTTCGAGCAGGGAACGCTCCCGCGTCACGGGCCGCGAGGGCCAATCACCAGCCTCCTCGCTCCAACCGCGAGACGCAGCCGCTGCGTAAACTCCGTAGCGGGGGCGGAGCTGGGCCGCAGCATCCACTACGCTGACTGCGTAAACTGCCACTATTAAATCGTTTGGCTTGCTCCGCATTAGGGGCCGTTTACTCCAACTGCGCACGCAAAAGGAAGGCGGGGGCAGGAGGGAGGAGGAGGCTCTCTGCTGACCCCTGAAGGCGCCTGGCTGTAACTGCAAGTCTCTCTCCTTCCTTTTCTTAAATGTTATTTTGGCTTAATTTATATAGGTTTATATCCCTTTTCCTGAGGATTAACATCTGTCCCGGAAAACCAGCAAAGTGAAGGGTTGAGAAAGGGCCCCGCCAAGCTGGGAGCCCAATGGAAAGCAACAAACTATAAATCCCAGAATGAAAATGGATGGCAAAAATATATACAAACACAACTTCACAGCCAGCAACCAGTAGTGTTGTTGGTGGGGGGGTTGTTGGGCTCTGGGGCCGTTGTTCTGGAAGATTTTAATTCCTGGTGTGTTAGCCGGCACTGCCAGCTGGCATTTGCAGAGAAGGCTGGCATGGAAGTGAGTGGTGGTGTGTGTGTGGGTGTGTCTATATACAACACACACACACACACACTAGTGTTTTTTAATATGGCCATCCATTTACAACTAGGGATTTATAGTTTGTTGCTTTTCCTTGGCCCCAGCTGGCAGAGCCCTTTCTCAAACTCAACCTCTTCTTCATAGGGCTTTTATAGCCCTAACGTCCAGAGAATGAAAACCAAAGACATGAAGGAAAATATAAAAGATGCCCAAGGAAGGAAGCGTATTTGCATTTGTGGAAGTGTGGACGCGAAGGTGTTTATTCAGACGATCTCTTAAAGAGGTACTATCCATGTGACTCCTCTAGCTGCATCCTGTTTGCATGCTGGGATGGGCAGTTTTTAAGGAGGGGTATTTAGAAGTCCGCAGCAGAGAAGTTCAGCTCCTTAAAACTGCCAATCCAGGCCCCATGCAACAGGAGGCGGCTAGGAGGAGTCACACTGGAATAGTTAGCTCTTTAAGGAGCATAGTGTGATAAACATCGAAGACACCACACGCTTTAGGCTACACTGTGGATATATAAAAACCCCAAGGGATCAGTGTCTGAAGAGCGGTTTAGAACTTTTGCCAAACCAGAATGATCTGGGAGAAAAACAACTCGACTTCTTGGCTAAGTCTGGTCAGATCAAAACTGCCAGAGTCGCTCTGAAAGCAGCTAATTTGAGATTAGAATTCGAGGATAAAAGGCTCTGTATAAATTAGATTATACTAATTTGAGGGATTATGGAAGTTGTGATACTGTAAGTATGAAAACATTTGTAATTTAGTGTAAACATTGCGTTATATGTATAGAGCTAAAAACCTGACTGTAAAAGTTTAAAAAGGTTTTAATTATTTTTGTAATTTGATCTAATAACCCTGGTTGGTTGTCAGGACTCCCTGTCTGTACCTGTACTGTAGTGATTGATAGCGATGATATAGCATGGCCCTACGTGCTGATAGTAGCTCGCTGCCTCCCTCATGTGCCCCTTGGTTGCTTGGGCGTGGTTAAGACCCCGCACCTTGACCAGCGAGTTGGCGATTGGTTTGGACTGCGGCGGAGGGCTGTGGTCTCCAGAAAGGGAGAATAGTGCTTGGGAGTCTGTGTAGGCTTACGGTTAGCCGGCCTCTGGGGGGGTCTCGTCGATTATATCCCCTGGGCATACCTCGCCTGTGGGCTGGTTCTAAACATAGAAGCCCTGCCAACCTTACCAAATAACCAAGCAGGTCACAATAACGTTTCATGTCCAATTACATTTTAACCATGGTTTTCAACTAAGTTTGTGGCTGTTTAACCATCCACTGGCCGGAGATTGAAACACACAACAATTCTCCTGAACCACAGAGTTTAGAGTGTCGGCAGATATTGGTGGCAGAGGGGATTTATGAAAAACCCATAAGATTGCACTGAAGAAAGGAAAAGATGAAGGAGTGTTCCTTCGCACCCATGCACTCCCATGAGCCAGCATTCGGAAGATGCCGCCACAGATGCAGGGCGAAAACGCAGGAATACTCTTGCAGAGACACGGGCACATAGCAGAAAAAACAAGTTGTGGGGAGACAATTTGAAGCTGATGGGGAAGTAGTGTCTCCTGAGAAGGTATTGGGGTCAACTTCACCTCTCTCAGTGAGTGCTTCCTTACCGTGGAAAAGTGGGAAACTGGTTAACCCCCATCACCCTCAGTCCTTCCACACCAAAGCTTTGCCTTTGGCAATTGGGTCACCTGAGAGCAGCAACCAGGCAGTCAACACAAAGCTGGCATGGGCAAGAGGCTTCTTGGTCAGCTGCTCAACACAGCTGCTCCCAAGGTGATCGGGAGAGCAAAGGACAACAAGGAGATTGTTCATTTTGAATTTACAGTAGACCTATCTCAATAAATAGGCATGGGGGAAGTGCTAGGGTTGTCACCCTAGAGCAGTGGTTCGCAAACCTTTGGCGTCTACGTTTTGAGACTTCAACTCACAGAATTCCTGAAACAATGAGCATAGTGACGGATACTTCAGGAATTGAAGTCCAAAACATCTGGAGGCCCAAAGGGAGAACCACTGCCAGGCAGGAACCGCTCAATCAAAGCATCCCCAACAGAATGGCCATCCAGCTCTGCTTAAGACCCCAAGGAAGGAGACTCCACTACACTCTGAGGAAGGAGTGTGTCCACTGTCAAACAGCCCTTACTGTCAGGAAGTTCCTCCTAAGGTTGAGGTGGAATCTTCTTTTCCTGGAGCTTGCATCATTGCTCCGGGTCCTGGTCTTGGAGCGGCAAAACAAGCTTGCCCCCAATATGACAGCCCTTCAAGTATTTAACAGGCGATCATATCACCTCTTAAACTTTCTTTTCTCCAGGCTAAACATCCCCAGCTCCCTGGTCGTGTTCATAGGGTATAGTTTACCAGGCCCGTCAACCATTTTAGGTATCACCCGCCTTTGGACACGCTCGTTTCTCAACATCCTTTTTAAATTGTGGTGCCATAACTGGACATAGTATTCCAGGTGGGGCCTGACCAAAGCAGAATACAGTGGCACTATTACTTCCCTTGATCTAAACACTATACTTCTATTGATGCAGCCTAAAATTGCATTGGCCTTTTTAGCTGCCGCATCACACTGTTCACTCATGTTCAACTTATGGTCTACTTGGACTCCCAGATCCTTTCACATGTAGTTTCATTCAGCCAAGTGTCCCCCATCCTATATCTGTGCATTTTATTTTTCTGCCCTAAGTGCAATACCTTACATTTCTCTGTGTTGAATTTCATTTTGTTAGCTTTGGCCCAGCTTTCTAGTCTATTCAGGTCATTTTGAATTTTAATCCTGTCCTCTGGAGTATTAGCTATTCCTCCTAATTTGGTGTCATCTGCAAATTTGATAAGTATGCCCCTAATTCTGTCATCCAAGTCATTGATAAAGATGTTGAATAGCACTGGGCCCAGGACAGAGCCCTGTGGGACCCCACTGGTCACTTCTCTCCAGGCTGAAAAAGAGCCATTGTTGAGCACCAATTACAAATCCATGTAACAGTTGCCTTGTCTAGCCCACATTTTACAAGCTTGTTGCAAGAATATCATGGGAAACCTTGTCAAAAGCCTTACTGAAATCAAGATATACTACATCCACAGCATTCCCTTCATCTACCAAGCTAGTAATTTTATCAAAGAAAGATATCAGATTTGTCTGGCATTCTAGTTCACATGGATGTCTATGAAAGCTGACAGAATCAGCTTCTTGGAAAATGTGACACTGAAAAGAGCTCCATGGATCTCATGGGCTGCCAATAAGACAATTAAATAAAAAGACAAATGGGTGCATGGTCAAGCTGAAAACCTCCCAAGGGGATCAGAGATGGAGCAACATCATCCTGCCCTCTCCTCTTTCTCCAGTCGAGTGGACAACAACTGTCCCAACTGAAATAAGATGAAGACAAAGGAGGAAAGTAGGAACACGAGAGAAATTAGTACATTTTAAAAACAGTTGAAAAAGTGTGACAGCAGAGGATTAACCAGGACTGTCCATGATAAAATGGGACAAGAGAAGGGTGTTCACTTTGGAAATGGCATGACAATAGTGCTTGGTAAAATGCGAGGCAGTAGGAAAAGAGGAAGATTGCATCACAGGTGTATTAACTCCATCAAGGAAGCCACAGCCCTGAATCTGCAAGATCTTAACATGGCTGTTAATAACAGGGTGTCTTCCTCTCACACATAGAGTTGCCTTACATCTAAGATGACCTGACCACAATTAACACAACAACACTTGTCCCAAGACAACCAAAAGTCTTCTAGATTCCCTTTTACAGGAGCACATACTCCTCCCTATCCCTGACAAAGTGTATTCAGGGGCAAGTGATTAGGCCTGTTCCACTCTGGTGTTTAGCCATCATAAGGCAGTTGCTACTTTCATGAGCATAGCAACATTATATTTAATTAAATATAACCCCTGGGAAAGTAGAATACACTCATGCCCCAATTCCGTTTAATGCAGGAGTAAAGAAGGTGCAGAATCTGATTCAGACTGAACACCAGACTCAGATCCTACTTTTTAGCCCCCAGGGTCTTCCCCAAATTGAAAGCAATGATCCTAAGGGTCCCCTATGGGTGTTCTTGTGTGCCTTCAAGTCATTTTTACAGCAACTCTAGCAAGTAGTTTTCTTGGCAGTATTTGTTCAGAAAAGGTTTCCCTTTGCTTTCCTATAAGGCTGAGAGTGTGTGACGTACCCAAGGCCAATGGAATCCTAGCCTAACACTCAAAATATTATACCATGCTGGCTCTCATTACCAGCTGGGAACCAAAAAGGAGAGTTAGAAGTGCTGGTTGATCGTAAGAGATGTAAAAACTCAGAGGAGAAGAACTGAAGAAAAATATAAGTGGGAGGAGTTTTTCCAGAAAAATGGAAAAACTGGATATGAAATACATTCTTTTAGATGTTTAAAACAAGATATTCAAATATTTACTGCCCCAATTCACGTATAAAAACAATACAAGAGGAAGGCTTTTAAATAAGACTTCATATAGTATTAGATTACAGTAACCCTTAAGTTTCAACAAGTGTCAACTGACCCTATGTTCACTTGACCCTATGGAGAAGTAACGGAGACAAAAAAAAAATCTCTTATTTATGATGTTTTGTTGTTTTTATTCAGATGTTTTGCCCACTCCTGAATCTGCCAATTTGTAATCATATTGTAAGGGAGCCAGCATAGCCTAATGATATGTCAGACTAGAACACTGGGAGATCAGGGTTTGAATCCAAGCTCAGCCATGTAAACCCACAGGGTGAACTTGGTCAAGTCTCACTCTCTCAGCCTCAGAGGATGACAATGGCAAAAAAAAACTTTTGAAGAAACATGCCAAGAAAACTCTATGATAGGTTCACCTTAGAGTTGCCATAAGTCAGAAATGACTTGAAGGCACACAACCACACACACCACTTTGGGAACTTTGAATATAGAGAGAAAACTGTAGAGGTATATTTCTACAGAGAAAGAAAAGTACTAGAATTATTCATCCTCTCATAAAGGCACAACACCACCAATCATGCTGTAATTTGTTTGTAATTATATTGTGAATAAACCAAAGTTATATATAATGAATTTTATGTCATTGTAACAAAATGACCTTCCATTTGTAAAGGGGGGGGGGGGAGTAATTTTGCATTTCTCTGGTTTTTCCTACGACTGCCATCTCACCTACCCTCCCCCCAAAAAATCCTTCACCTTCAAAATTTCTGGCAGTTTTCCACCTCTAGTTCTTCCAGACTATTTCAGAGACCACCCAAACCTGAGCTCCCTCCATTTTCTCTCAATGGTTATTCTAACTAGTTTTCCTATTGCCCCTGTGTTTAAAGTTTGTAAGAAAAGAAATGCACCAGTTTTTTGACTATCAGGCTACTTTTCAGCCTCTGGTCAAAAACAGTTCTGCATTACACTGTCATTGAGAACACAAGAGGTAGGCACAAAACTTGGGTTATGAAGAGCAGAATTTTGCAAACAGAAAAAGGGATGCAAACAAAATAAATTTAAACTAGTAGTATTCTTGACTGAGCATGCCAACTGAAAACACGTTATCAATATACTTCAAATGGCACGTAGGAGATGAGACATGCAACCTTTGAACACCAAACATTTTTGTTTTCAATGTGAAATGGAAGATTCAAGTCATGAGAAAAATAATAATGTTCTACTTTGGGGTTGTCTGAAGGAATGCAGCTACAGACCATTCCTATGTATTTCACCACAGTTACACCCACCTATTTTTTAAAAAACAAAATAAAAAATGCCCTTTGATATAGTACACTGCTAGTAAAATAGCTAGCCAAGCTTAACCTTCCTCTTCCTCAGTTTACCTCATGAACAAACCTAGCACAGGACTGTCAAAGGAGTCCAGGTGCTGTCAGTCAAGTTCGCTGGGCAAGAACTTAACTGTGTTTTCAAATGTCTTTATTTTGAACGAACATATTTCTGGAGACAAATTTCAGTGCCAAAGGAAGCTGTCTTTCGACTTTCTCTGAAGAAACATGTTTCATCATGTGAGAGTAAAGGTTTTTTTAGTCACCTTGCTGCTAAACTTCATTTTTAAAAAAAATTCTTCACCAAAAAGCTTAACGCTAACACAAACTAAGTGGTTTAGAGGAGAACAAAGACACACCACACAAAAGATAACCACATGTGATATGAAAGGCTGGCACATGTTCCTGCTTCACAATCTTTATTCCAATGTTAAAAACACACTCTTTCTGATAAAATTTGATTCTGTTCTACCTCCAGCGATGGCCATCTTTGAACCATCAATAGCCTGTTTAGCAAATGTGCTGTAAATTAAACTGGCAATTTATATCTAAAATTTGTTGGACAGTATAGAGTGTTGTGAACATTTTACAGAGTTATTTTACTTACAAGGTTTGGTTATAGAACAGTTCTCAAAATTTCAGTAAAATTTCCTAACAAGTGTAAAAACTGAAAAGGAAAGATTTTAAGTGAAGTGCATTCAAGTGGCAGTAGCCAATGTAATTGCAAAAGATCAAATATGAGGAGCACTGAAATTACAAAAAAGCAACATTATAAAGATATTTCAGGTTATATATTTACAGGAAATTGCACAGTATCTCATATTGGTAGACAGATCAGTACTCTGTAGTATTTGAAGTCATTAGTGTTACAGGATTATCACGCCAAGAGTTCTTGAACTGTGTTTTACAAAATTCACCTGTACACGAGGAAGGTGTTAGAAAATTGAATACTGCAGGAGAAAAAAATGTTAGTCTATGCAAGTTCCCTGAAAACAAGCAAGTCTTTCACTGTTACAGCAAATCTAAATAAAGTAGCACATTCCTTACAGACATACCTAGAAGACAATTTTAACACTTACGCTCCAAAAAGAAAGAGCTACAAATAGCATAGTCGCCTAATTTGGGCCTTTCAGCTATAAGGTAGCAACTGTTTTGAGTGAAAGACACCAAATCAACAACATTTAGAAGCGCTCATTAAAGCCTGGAGAAGTGAATCACGATGAGACCTCTTGTTAAGCCCATAACCAAAAAGACTTTTCTTGAAGGTCTAAATGATGCTTTACTGTAAAAACCATAATACAAGTCTGCATTCTAAATCCCAGGGTTAAAACTCTTGACAGTTTATTCAATGATGTGGCAGTTAAAAAAAAATTCCCCCATCCAATTGTTTTAGAAACACACGTCTCTCAAGAAATCAGAATTTAAATGGGATGAGTTACAACCTAGAAAATGTGCTGTTCATAAATTTAAAAGGTTGTTATAGACATGCTGTAAACTGAATTTAAAAACTGCTAATCAAGTGTGCAAATTATAGATGAATCCATATACATTGAGATCTGTATATCTCAAGTAGTCCTGCAGAATATGAATTAAAGACCACAGTCAGTCAGAGTGCAGCCAACATGTATTTGAAATAGGCTTCTAAACAGTTCCATGATAAGATTAAGAAATTAGAATGCATTTGCTCCTGAAAAACATTATCTTATGCTACATATAAAAAGAACCAGGATGTTGCAAATTAGGCATGCTTACCATTAACACTTCTGAACTGGAAAAGCTGCAGAATACATTTTCCTAAGAAAATGCTGACTGCCATGATACACAAGTTATGTGCAAACTGCAAGGTCCCTAGAATAGCAGATATGAGTTTATGTACAGAGGACATTGCTATCCATTTAAATACACAAAAGGATGAATCTTCCAGGGTTTATAACACAGAACAGTAGCCGCCACAGCCGCCTCTATAGCCCTCTTCATCATTTGATAACTTTACACCTCTGTTTTGGCTCTCACTTTCCCACAGTCCAGGCGTCTGAATGATTTTCTCAACCAGTTCTTCAAAGGCACACTGTACACCATCACATGTTTTTGCACTTGCCTCTGGGTGGGTGTGGGGAAGGGAGGAGGAGAGAAAAAGATGGAATGTCAGAGAAGTGTCAAGGTACATTGTCTCACTTTTCTATCCTATGAAAAAGATTCTCTTTTCCAGGACTGCACCACAAAGCTGAGAGCACAAATGTTGCTCCCATCTATTGGCACTAAATGAACAACTTATTTGGAATTCAGTTATGTTCCAGGAAAAAACTTTTATTGCAGAAAATTACAACCCTGCCTCTTTTTTTTATTCCACAGGTTCTGTTTTAAAACACTTGGTAAATATCCCAATACAGTAAATACCAATGGTGAGTAAAACAAGTAATTCAACAGATTTTACATTTCAGCTCATTAACCTATTCCCTAGTACTTCCCAAAATGTGGGTTATGTCTGTGCAAAGCAGTCATGGGGTCTATAAGCAAGTCCAAAATAGTTGCTGCTTTTGACCCATGACTGGCCTCTTCCATTTTTGGTTGTGTTCGCTTTCAATTAAAAATTATTCACAATTTCATTTGAGCACCATCAATATTTCAACAAACTCCACTTTTTGGCTCAATGCCCATACTTTTGGTTATAAAACATACAATCATGTTCATGTAGTTAACACGCTCAAAACAATTATCCAAATTTAACATGACAACATATGAGTGGGTCTTGACATAGAGTACAGGGCAAATCCCTTCGCAGATCTGTCTTTTGACTGACCAGGAGCACCTCTATCTTGTCTGGATTAAGCTTCAATTGGTTTGTTCTCATCCAGTTGATTACAGCTGCCAGGCAATGGTTTAGGACAGGAACAGCTCCCTTGGAAAGGAGTGATAGAGGTGGCTACCATCAGCATATAGGCGACATCTGACTCCAAATCTCTAGGCCACCTCTCCTAGTGGTTTCACTTAGATGTTAAAAAGCAAAGGGGACATGACTGAACCCTGAGGGATCCCAAGGCCAATGGTCAAAGAGTCAAGCAGGAATCTCCCATCATCACCTTTGGAAAGTGCCCCTCCAAGAAAGAATGGAGCCACCGTAGAACAGTACCTCCAAGCCCCATCCCAGAGAGGTGATCCAGAAGGATACGATGGCTGATGGTATCAAAAGCCACTGAAAGGTCCACCAGGACCAACAGGGACATACACACCCTGTCCAGTTTCCTGTGTAGGTCATCCACCAAGGCGACCAATATGTTTGCATCCTATAACCAAGCCTGAAACTAGACTGACATAGATCTAGATAATCCACCTCATCAAGGAAACCCTGGAGTTGAGAAGCCACCACATACTCCAGTACCTTGCCCTTAAATGGAAGATTGGAGACTGGCCTATTACTCCCCCATACTCTTTCACGTCTTTTCAAGAACATACCTATGAACAACATGGAATGTTTCCGGGCAAACTTGAGACCCTCATTTCTGTCAACCTCCCTGTTTTCCTATTTAAAAAAAACCAAACAGAACTGTTAATTATGAAGAACAACAACCATGGGTTTATAAACCACATATAATCTATAACTTTGAGAGCTACGTACCTTATCAATTTTGTTTCCAACCAACATTTTAACTATATCATTTCTTGTGCAGTATGTTTCCAATTCAGTTAGCCAGTTGTCTAGTTTAGCAAAAGTGTCTCTTCTTGTAACATCATAAACTGAAAACAAGATTAACAACGTTCAGCAATGCATGTATCCTAAACCTTCCCAACAAACACTTCTAGATTTCTGTTATGATACACCTGTCCTGCCACCCTATGCAACAATTATTCTTACTTATATTAATACAATTTAGAAAGCAGTGAATCATAATTTAAAATGAGTTTTCAAACCACACAATTTTTCCACATCAAGATTTCACATCTTAGCTTTGCAGGATGCATGCATGCATTTCATGTATTTTAGTAGATCAAGCAGATAACTGAGAGGAGGAGGGGAAAGCACAGGAATCCACTAAAATGCCTAGTACACCATGGTGCATGCAATTTTCAAGCAAGTGCCTCTGAAGGATTACTAGAAAGAATCCATTAAAAAAAAAGAAATGTGAGTAACATTGTTTGGTTTGTGATTTCCCTCCTCCAACTGCTCTCTTTTTAGGTAAAGCTCCTGCATATAGCTTCACATTAAAAGATACTGGGGATGGAGGCTGTTTAACCCTTCCTTTTCTAGTAACTTGTCAGCTAAAGATACCTTGCCAGTGCATTTCTCCCAAAGAGAAACATTTAAGTCTTTTGGGAAGAAAACATTTAACAGTTTTTTTATATCTGGTAAAATATGAACCCAAGGGTGGCAGAAAAGAGAGGAAATTACACTTAATGCACAGCTCTGTCACTGGCAATTCTCATGGTACTAGTTTCTGACTACTTATTACCTATTTGTTCAATCTTTTATAAAATCAGAACAATTCCCACCAGCTTAGAGACAGATACCGAGATCAAAAATTTTATCATGAAGCAAAGCCAAGCAAGGCCAGCATTTAGACTTTACAAAAACTAGCAAATTTTCAGATGAGCAGTAACCAGAGGCAGGCTTACCTAATATAACACCCTGCGCTCCTCTGTAATAGCTTGGTGTTAGCGTTCTGAACCGTTCCTGACCTGCAGTGTCCTAAAGAAATTAGAACGTTTTAAAATACCTGTAGTTGACATATCTAAACATTGCTCTGCTTCTTCTCCTTGCGAAATTAAATCACTTTAAAAACAGACACTATATGTTCTGATATACAACCTTTTTTGCCTTGGAAGCAAACTTTGTATGTTTTGAAACATATTCCTTCAGGCCATACCTGAAGGGTAAAGTTCTTATATTCTATTCTCTCTATATAGCAGGGGTGTATAAAATACCATTTTCCAGATTATGCTGTACTGCAGTTCTCAGCCTACCTTACAATTTTGTCCACTATGATATATAAAGCTCCATAATTATTTAGAAAGAATATTTGTATGTGATGGCAGCAGAGACAGGAGTCTGTCCATTCCAACCAGATGTATAAGAGGTTTTTTCTTATATCTGGACTTAGCTCTACATCCTTGTTGTTCTCTTTGAAAAACTGCAGAAGATTATTTGAGTTCTTAAGAGAGAAGTCTAAATTAAGCATGACAGAAGTGACATAAAAACATCAATATTGTTATGTTTCAAAATGTAAGATCCTTGCTTAGTAGTTCCCCATTCTTCTCTTTCTTCCCATTATCAGTGAAATCCAGCTGAAGAAGTGGGTCTCTAAAGAATCTAAAACTCTATTTTCTGATAGTGTGTTTTTATGTACTCCGAGTTAAATAAACAGATTTTCATTTGGTGGTGGAAAAGAATACCAAGCAATAGTTCAGCTTACCGCCCATCATTGTAAATAATTTTGAAACATAGCTCTAATATAAACTTAAAATTAAGTCCTACAGAAAACCATTATAACATTGTCTATTTAAAATCATTGTTTTTAATTTCTATCACCAGGGGCAGGATATTAATATAAGAACATCAATTTTTGAATGACTTGCATCACTTGCACTGGTCACATTTGAGTGTATAATCCACAAGTGGGTCAGTGCAAAAGTTTTAAAATCCCAGGAGCAAAAGAAATTCCACTCATTATTCATTTGTAGCCTGCTGTAATCGCATTTATCCAACAAAAAACACAGTTACTTGCTGGCACTGCCTTTGACTGTGGAACAAAAAAACTTTATACACCAACACAATTCTTGGCATAACTCAACAATAACGAAGGAGGCTGTCACAATTTTTATTATTACAACTTACCCATATTGCTAGCTTGGCCTTATTTCCATCGACTGAAATGGTTTTCACTTTGAAGTCAACACCTAAAAGATAGTAATATTTAGGACTCCCTCAAACCCAGCATTAGATTTAAAACTAAAGAAAAGCACACATTGAGCAAAATATTGAGGACTCACTGCATATTAATTCTGAAGCCAGTTTCTTTCTAAAGCACATTTGTGCTCTTCGTTCCCTTCCTCTAGTGCAGAGTTTTGGGTAGAGACAAGGATTTAGTGCTTTCACTACATGATATACTTCCAGATGAGCTATAAAACTACTCAACACAAAAAGATACTGGCAGGACAGTGGAATTATTGGACTACTGCTGTAACATTACATTTCACATAAAAGTTACCAGTACATGAGGCAATCAGTATTCAAGGACGCTACTGTCAGCAGGCCCAGGACTGAGGAACCAACTGCACATGATTTTTGAAGGGAGCAGTTCCATGTAGGGAAATTTAATACTGCAGCTACTTTATCACGATAAGTGGAGAAAAGAACTGGTGTCTGTTTGCAAAATACATCAAACTGCAAGCTGGATTCATTTCATTTACAATTTATAATGGACCTCTGGGTAACATATTAACATGGCAAATGCTGTCTGAAGAATGGCCCTGTGGCACCCTCGATAGGAGAGTCTATACTAAGATGCCCCTCTCTACTTTGCCTGGCTCACAGAACGCAATCACAAAACCCAGCCTGACAAAAGGACACTTGTTCATTGTACTGGCTCCATGACAGCAGACAGGTGAAAGGGCCAAGATAAAAATGCAATCAGAGACACAAAGTTGTGCCTTCCCTGCAAGCACCCAATATCACTATGTGATCTGGTCAGTAACCCGTAGCATTTGCCCCCATAGCCAAATAAGGACACAAATTCAAGAAAGAAGTGGTACCTCCCTAGCAACAGTTTATAACTACTTACTTGGAGACCTTCTTCAATCAGAAAATTACTATTATAGATCCAGACTTTTCATGATGCAAGTTAGCCTCCATAAATCATGAGCTCCTCTCTATACATCCTATTTTGAATCTGGATTTGTTATTCCTTTCTCCTAAAAATTTGTTACACAGCAGCTGTTTCTGTTGAGTGACTGCAGTGGAATTTGCCCAGTGTCATCTTACTCCTTTAGTGGGGTTCCCTCCCCTTGCTGAAAAATTTAAATCCTAAAGTAGTTAATACTAAAATGCTTTAAAGTTTTTGAAACTCTGCATTATTTGAAAGCTTGAACCAACATTTCTTGTTCTTTTTTAGCTCGCCTAATGATGGCATTACCACAATACAGACTCTGGAATTTTACTGCGATGGATCCATGTGGCCCTGCTTTCACCTTTGATCTATTTGACTGCCACAGCTGAACTACACAAGCCGGACAATTCAAAGCTATTAACATCTTCTCCCAGACAAAGTGAAATGTTAAATATAGCAATAGGCCCTGCAATGTCTTATGGGCATATAATTAAAATGCAAGCAAACCCAAAGGAGGAGTTTTAACTGTTTCCACCTTGAAATAAATACATTTCCATTTTGAAATAAATGTTTTAAAAATTACATCACAGTATAGACTTTGGAAAGATTTTCAACTCCTCTTAACAGCTTTTAAAGAACATCAAGCACCAAGCAATAACTGCATAAAGCCTTATGTTATTTAATCGTATTTATTTTATCTGCTATATAGCAACTTGTATGTAGATTGCATCATTAAAATAACAATGCAGTATGCATTAGATCAATCTCATAACAGTGGCAAGCATATCATCGGAGCACCACTCCTGCTTAGAGTTTGGAAAGTTATTTTTATAATCCAGTATTTTATAAAACATATTAGAGTTACTCATCGTTAATAAGCCCCGATAGTGCTAATCATCATCATGTATCATGAAAATACAAAAATGCTCCCCAAGTGACATCCATAAGGCAATGGTTTAAAAGTATCAAATAATCTTTATTACTTCCACTATGAATATAACATTACCAGTTACTGTTAGTTGTCAATTAATAACTTGGTAACATTTCCAATCAAAACCTAATAAAGGCTGAGTCTCCCTTAGCAAGAATTCCAAAAGATTCCAAAACCCAAAACTGTCCATATGGGTAGCTGAGCTAGTGACACTTTTGCTTTCTGGTGGTTCATTGTACATAAACTTTATTTCATGCACAAAATTATTAAAAATACTGTGCATAAAATTACCTTCCGGCTGTATGTATAAGGTGTATAGACTTTCATGTTTAAATGAAATGACTTTCATGTTTAGACTTGGGTCACTTCTCCAAGATATCATAATGTATATGCAAATATTCCAAAATCCAAAAAAAACCCTGAAATGCAAAACACTTCTGGTCCCAAGCATTTCAGAGAAGGGAGAGTCAACCTTTATGTTACAGGCCATGTGTTACTTTTAAGTTCTAGCCTACTAGGTAGGGATGATGGGAATGGAGAGAACAATGTCAGGGAAGCCTAATCTAGACATTTCAAATTGTTTGATCTTAAAGATTTAATTGAATTTGCATATTTAGAACTCTGCGTATTAGGAGAGTTGAAATGTAATTACAATATTGAGAAAAAGGTGATTGAACTGCTCTGTCAGCTTCCTTCTATGTCCTTTTACATCACATGAACTTCCTATTTTAAGTATATTTCTTATCTTATTACTGATCTGATTATGTGTGAGTGCTGCAACTTTGCCCAGATTAGGACAAAATGTACCCACTGCAATAACACTACTCTGATGGAACTGTAAGGTAAATGTCAACACTACCACCAGGTAGCCTACTTTTTATCAAAGCACTGAACAGAAACCTACCAATTGTTGCTGCAAGTTCTGGATCAAATGTATCATCTGTAAAGCGTAACAGAAGGCTGTATAAAGGGGGAAGGGGATGGGAGAAGAGAAAGAAAAAATGTGAGCATTTTATGTGAAAGAGACCTTTGTTACTGGTTTCAGATATGCCAAGTTACATAGTTAGAACAAGGACTCAGTCTCCTCCTGACAAAACATTGTTTTAAGACAGGGGTGAGGAAAGGGGCTCCCAATCACAACTCCACCACAATGTATAAACATCACCCCAAAGTTGACCAAAACACTACCTCACTGGCAGTTTCAATGTGAACACATATCCTAAATTAGCACACCCCCCCCCCAAAAAAAAGGGGGGGGAGTGAAAAGCAGCAAAGTTACATTCCACTCACTACTGGATTTCACCCAAACGTCACAAAATAGGCTTCTATCCCATTGCAATTGCCCTGGCCTAGTTTTAGAATCATCAGATCCTTTCTGAAGGAATTTTAGAGGTAATAATCTTTCAGTATGATTTAAACTTTTTTGAAGACCAGAACTTAGTATTCCTCTGATTGACTACATTTGTGAATCTTTCATTGAACTCAGTGTTTTGTCATTCCTGGTCATATCATTCAAATCATAGACAGCTTTGTTAGTCTGCTTCAGTATAAATGAAAAGTAAAACTAGTCTTGTGATAACTTTAAGATTAATCAGGTCATTTCAGCATAAGCTTTTATAAATTACTGCGCACATCTCTAGATGCACCTGAAGAAGTGGGCTAGTCCACAAGAGCGTCTCCTGAAACACACTGGCTAATCTTTAACACATCACAAAGCTCTTTTTTACTTTCCTGAAACAAATTAGTAAGTCTTAAACATGCCATACCCTTCCTCTCCAGAATGGAGACTCATAAGTATTATTATTATTATTATTATTATTATTATTATTATTATTATTATTATTATTATTATTATTATTATTATAAGCTTCCCTTCCAGAATTCAATTCAGGATTCCTGAATGAGCACAGCTTATTCCAGTTGTCATATAAAAACGTTATCCAAGATGTGCTCCATAGCCAAGCTAAGTTTTTCACATAAACCAAGCTACTTAAACATCTGTAGACATTATGCATTAAACATTCAGAAGAGTTTTGTGAGCTTCAGAATCAAGTAGTTAAGACTTAAAAGCCTTCAGCATTGAAGATGTTTTGCCTCATTTCTGATGCAAAGTACATTCCAGCATATGGTATACCTTCCTATTTCATAAAATGTATTTCTTCTTACAAATATCCAGGTTTATACAATTTAACTTCTTTAGACTACACTCCTAAAACTAGTTAAAACCACACAAAAATAAACTGTATTACTGGCTCACAATATATGCAAAGACAAATGCATTTACCAAGGCATGCTACTTTTGTGTACAGCTCTGTATCTTAGGCCATGAGCTATTGAAGCTCTTGTGTAAATCAGTGTTCTCAATAGCCAGATCTCAGTCATTTACATTACATGTACCTCGTAATGTAGGAATCGAGCTGTTCAGTGCTTCATGACAGAGGCAACCATCCCAAAAATGTAACAGAGCTTGAAGAATGTTAACATTCAAAGATTGTTCCATGGGAACTGAGATTGTGCCGAGCAAAGCAGCAGTTAACACTGAACAGCTGGAGCCCTTCTTTGAAAACAGAGCTACACAGTCACTTTGTGGCCATGGGCAGATGAATATTCCCTCTAATTTGCAGTAGCACAGATAGGCAATCAAAGGTCCAAAGCACATTGCAGAAATCATCCAATCTGAGACCGCTTTATCTGCCCTGGCTCAATGCTAGGAAATTCTGGCAACTGTAGTTTTGTAAAACATTTAGCCTTCTCTGTCAGAGAGCTTTGGTGCTGCAATAAACTACCGTTTCCAGGATTCCCTAATACTGAACCATGGCAGTTAAAGTGATATCAAACTGGATTATGTCTGCAGTGTTCTTTGGACTCTGGTTCGAATTGCTAATTTCCCATGGAAACCCAATGGATGGCCACAGGCAAGTCATACTCTCTCAGCCTCAAAGGAAGGCAAAGGCAAAACTCCCTCTGAATAAATCTTGCCAAGGAAATTCCTTAGGATTGCCATAAATTGGAAACAACTTTAAGGCAACAACAAATTAGTTTGGGTGGCTAGGGCTCACACTAGGAATTGAAATCCTAACTTCTGGACAATACTAGGTTGTTTGACAAGCTTATATTATGTTGTTGTTGTTGTGTGCCTTCAAGCTGACTTCTGTGGACTGTATCACTGGGTTTCCTAAGGCTAAGTGTGTGACTACACCAAGATCTCCTTTAATTCACCCAAGCAGGACTCAAACTCTAATCTCCAGAGTGGTACCCTATGCTATGACTTGTTTCATTGCCAATGACAGTAGAATTCATGAGACAAGAATGTAATAGATAATAGCCTTTCTAAAGAACTACCTGACCTGATCAAGGGTATTGTTTGCTTTGCTCTCTCACTGTGAACACATCCATTTGTGACATATGCGTCTACACATGTACGTAAGACCAGAATGTCTGCTCAAGATACATTATTCTTTCCACTCCTTCCACCCCGTCAGGTTCAGATCCACAGTCCAAAAGGAAACCACAGATTAACCGTATAACTAATATAGCCCCAACTTGTTTTCTAACCAGCCACAAGCATTACAGTGACTCAATTGTTATTTTGGAGCCCAAGGCTGAATGAGCAGTTCTCCCATTGAGTAATGGAAGGTACAGGTAAGCAGTGCACAGCAGATATGTGTGTGCGCACATGCATGTGTGTGTGTATGCAGTTTTCTAAGGTCATAAACTTGGAGATGACTTAATCCCCCCAAAATTCCCCAGTCATGTCTGCCAACATTAAGCCTTAGCACTTGCAACATCTTATAACATTGGCAAAAAACCTTTGTCCTTCCAGACGTTTTGGATTTCAGCTCCCAGAAGTCCTAGTCCACATGGCCAATGACAAGGAAATATAGAAGTTGCAGACCGAAATATCTGATAGGCTCAAGATTCCCTGAACATTATGCAGGTTTGTATATTAAGAGGCAAGGCAATGGGGAATACAAGCACATGGTTGTATATATTTTACATACTACAATCAATTGACCTTTTCCCCCTCTTCTCTGATTCTGTAAACTCAGAAGAGATTTAGCTATTAGGATACCAGTTGTATGAAAACACAGTTGCACAATGTTATGGAAAATATTATTAACATTACCATAACACAGGGTCTGAAAGAAAAACACATCAGCAACTGTCTGACATTTAAAAAGGGAAGACATATGGGAAACAATTCTGATCCTTGTAACAGATGAATTATAAAAGCATAGTCAGCCCTCCACAATTGTGGCTTTGACTTTTGCAGATCCGATTATTCACCGATTTGAGTACTATGTTCTCTCTATGAATCTCTAGGTCCTTCAGCATGAATTTGCCAGATGGAAAGTTGGAAAGGAAGACCTAGAGTTTCCTGTAGAAAAGACCTCTCCAATCATTTGTAGGTCCTCCAGTGCAATTCTGTGGTCAGCTTCCAATAGATGTTGATCAGAGAGTTGCACTGGAGGACCTAGAAATTCCTAGAAAGATGTTCTCTCAAGTAAAAAAAAATGTGGGTTTTTATTTGCAGCTTTTCCATTTTCATGGGGATCCTGTGCCCAAACCCAGCAAATGTGGTGGGCTCACTGTATTTTTAAAATTACCGGTGAAGGGTCAATCATTGGGTTGCTGTGGTACACCCTCTACATACCCCTTACTCTGTATTTGAAAGAATCTACGTGAGCTCATACTATGAAGAAACATGGTCCAATTTATCATGAAGAGTAGAAACATCGCATTATGTCATTTGTCTGAGAAAACTGTCCCATAGTATGTGGTAAGTAACTGATA
This sequence comes from Sceloporus undulatus, assembly GCF_019175285.1. NCBI lineage: Eukaryota > Metazoa > Chordata > Lepidosauria > Squamata > Phrynosomatidae > Sceloporus > Sceloporus undulatus. The sequence continues at coordinate 7,921,761 of NC_056526.1, read as the reverse complement.
AAAAGCACTCAGTGAAAAAGGCAAAGGTTAGTAATGCGTATGATGTAAGAGGCCCTAGTATTGTATAGAGCAAGAAATGTGTGCAAGAGTGTACAAGAAACCCCCATTCTAATCTCCAGGGACCCATGAATCAGGATAGGTGGCCTTGGATTGGTCATTGTCTCTTGCTCAGACCTACCTCACAGGGTTGTAGTGAAGATAAATTGGGGAAGGAGGAGCCACACAGGTCAGCATGGCAGGAAAGGCAAAATGTGCATTTAACTAATGAATAGGTAACTGTGAACAGTAGCCAAACAAAACAGAAGAGGCCCTTGAGAATAGGGAATTGGGAGATTTGTCTGCTTTTGACAGCAAACTGAGACTGGAAAATTACACAGAGGCAAGCTAGGAAGTAAAAAGAGAAAGCGGAGTAACTTTGGACTTGGGGCAGCAAAACCAAGTTTTGTTTTGTTTTGAATGCCCTCTACTTACCACTGATTTACTATGCTTTGCAACGTAGTGAGACCTTGTAGCACCTTTGAGACTAACTGAAAAAAAGAAGCTGATAGCATGAGCTTTTGTAGACTTCAGTCTACCTCCTCAGATGCATCTGAGGAAAGCTCCTGCTGCCAACTTCTTTCTTTAGTGAGTCTCAAAGGTGCTACCAGAGCAGCCTACATACTGGTCCCACAGACTAACACAGCTCTATCTTTGGTAGTTTCACAAGTCACTACCACTTCCTACCACTTGAGAAGGATCCACACACCCCTCAGACATTGTATACAGCTTGGAAATGTTACTTTCTCAATATGGAACTGTCAGGACACCCACAACCCAACCAGCATGGGAACTGGTCATGCCGGCTGGGGATTCTGGGGCTTGTTACTTTCACAAGCTCTGATGACATGAGGAAACAATGCTGGAAAGAGGCAAAAGGTTGTGACTGTTTGCCCAAGCCCAGAAGAAGAGACTCTTACGTCTTCTGAAGGAACCTCACCTCTGGGACCTGTGTTTAAGAATCGAAAGGCAGAGTCCAGAAGAGGAGGTCATGCCAGACAAATGCCTGACATTTATGTAAACAAACCTCAAGGGAAACTATTCAGAAACATTCCAGGTAAAAAAACCAGGTTCTTTTAAAGTCACAAATAATGGAAGCGGTGCCTCTGAGCATGTACAAAAGGCAGCACCACTCCCTCACTAGTAAACAGAAGCAAAAAAATCAGAGAAACTTCCAATCCAGAGTGGAAAAGGAAATTGGGAGACATGTTTCCAAATTAAGAAGGCATCGCTTTTGGAGACAGTTAAGTCCCTCTCTCTCCCTTTCTAGTTCTTGAGGGTGCATTCAGTGGTCAGTGGCGTGTTACAGACCACCCGTTTGGGGCGGCCTGTAACTGGCCCTTTCCCCGCCGGATTGGGGCCTCAACTGCCACAGTGGCAGCCTCTGAGGCCCCAATCCACCACTTTCCAGGCCGTGGGGAAGCGGCAAAAGGCGGCTTCCCTGCGACCTGGAAAGGGGTGTTCTTGGGGCTTCATGCCCAAAGGCCACTCCGACAGCGGCAGGGATGCTGAGAAAGAGGCCACTCAGCCCCTTTCTCATTTGTGTTGCTGGCGCAGTTGTGTAGAGGCTGCGCCAGCGGCGCAAATCGTGGAAGGAGCTCCAAAATGGAGCTCCTTCTGGGGCTGCAGAAAGGGCACCCCAGGCACCCTTGCGTGGCCCCACTATGTCACTTCTGTGCTGCCCCATTTGGAGGCGGTGCGGTTGTGACGTAGTCATGGCGGCACCCGTGTGCACAGGGTGCTGCCATTTTCCACATGCTACGCGTGTATTAGGATTAGAGGTCTTAGGAAGTGATGCCCCTTCCTAACCCTAATACATGCCGAGTGTGTACTTTGTGTATGTATGTAACGCACCAGTGATTCCCAAACTTTGGTCCTCTGAAGTTTTAGAGCTCAACTCCCAGAAGCCTCAGCCAGTTTGGCCAACGATGAGGAATTCTGGGAACTGAAGTCCAAAACATCTGCCAGGCTAAAGTGTGGAAACCACAGATTCTGCACTGTAGATAGTTAGCCATCCTTTTAACTGCCATGGCTCCATCCTACAGACTCCTGGGAGGCAGCAGAGTGCTCTGACAGAGGAGGCTAAAGGCCTTGCAAAACATGAGTCCCAGGGTCCCTCTGGATGGAGCGGCAGCACCCAAAGTGGTGCCAAACCGTGTTATTCTCAGAGTGCAGACGCACCTGGGACAGTCGCCAGCAAGGCCCCAAAAGCGCTTTCATCTTTTTGCTTGTGTCCTCTTCTTAAACAACTGATCAGTTTTAGTTATTTTATATATTATTATTTTCATTATTATTATTATTATGCAGATGTTTAAATCTATTTTAATCAACACTTCTGTAAGTTTTTAACTAAATTTTCTGACTGAAAGCTGCTTTGGGTCCCAATTTTGGAAGAAAAGCCGGATACAAATGAATACAATAAATTAATATACATTAATTTGTTACAGTTTTGTATCTCTCTATAGTGTTATCTTTTGTAAATGTGTGTTATTCTCTTTACACTGTAATCATTCCGTTCCTTTTTCCTGAGTGATTCTCTGTTCTGTTCTTGTTTTTAATCTTGTGAAGCCGCTCTGGCTCCAGTTTCGGGGAAAGCGAGGGATACAAAGAACGATCGAAAGGAACGGACTCTGATGGCCGGCTCTTCCGCGGGGCCTGTCTCGCCTTCAAGGAGGTTTGGAGCCGTGGGTTGGTTTTGCTTCGTTTGTTTGTTTTAATAAATGCAATAATAATAATAATAATGAAGTTGATTGATATCCTCCTCTCTGCAAAACGCAGCCGAAGCTAGAAAGACACAATCCAAACCCTGAACCCCTTTAAGACACAACGAAGACTGTATGGTTTAAAAGAAAATGCAGGCAGCTTTAGAGTGTTTTTATCGCCTTTTAGTCTTTGACTGTGAGTCTCTTGCCTTTTTTCGCGCTGTTCTTAATCTGTCCTCCGCCTGGGGCCCTTTTCTGGGAGAAAGGCGGCCAGGGCGGCTCAAAGGGGCCCAAAGAGGGGCCTTCAAGGGAGATACATTAAGAGCGTGTTGTTGTGTTTTGTCTCGGCGCCTGGCAAGGAGGGCTCCGGGCGGGACCCGCCTGGCCAGCGCGGAGCGGCCTCCGAGGAAGCGCGGGCGACGGCGGGGCGAGACTCCGAGGGAGGGAGGGCGGGCGGCGAGGCCTACCTGGACTTCCCGACGCCGCTCTCCCCGATGATGAGGATCTTCAGCGTCGTCAAAATGTCCTCCTCCATCCCGGCTCCGAGCGACGCGGAAGCAGCAGAGGCGACGGCGACTGACTCAGCGGCTGACGGACCTTCCTTCCCTCAGACAGCAGCTGCCACGTCTCCTGCGCATGCGCCGCCAAAGGCCCCGCCTACTGCCCTCCCTTATCTTCAGAGGCTAGGCGGACGTAAGGGGCGGAGTCTCCACCTCACGCATGCGCGCGAAGGAGGGACGCTGCCACGCCCCTTCCTCAGGTGTTGTTAGAACGGCGACGCATGCGCAGATGGAGTTCCCCCCTTGCTATGAGGCAATGTTTCTCTATCTGCTGCTGCTTTACTTTCAAGGCCTTTTAGTGGTTTTGAGCCTTAGGCCAGGCCTATGGACACCAGGATTTGATTCCCAGCTCAGCCACGATGAAGCCCACTGGGTTCCCTGGGGCAAGAAGTCACACTCTCTCAGCCTCAGAGGAAGGCAATGAAAAACCTCCTCTGAACAAACCTTGCCAAGGAAAACCCATGGCAGGTTTGCCTTAGGGTCGCTGTAAGTCGGAAATGACTTCAAGGCACACAACAACAACAACAACAACAAAATGGTGAACTGACCACAGGGTTGTTGTTTTTCTTGGCAAGATTTGTTCACTGACTCAGTGGCAGTTAAGAACAAACTACATTGATGTTGTAGAATTGGACAAGTATGGTCACCTGCTCTGATTATGTACTGTATCTATACCCTGCTCTTCAGAAATGCTCTCTGAGTGGCTCTTGGTGGCCAAAAGATCCTGCAGCGTCTCTTCTCCCACAATCAAAGTCATCTCTGTTTCCCCCAAGGAAAATAATTACTAGTGACTGCACACACAATAACAATAATTATGTTATGAAGGAGCAGAGTGCCTTGTTTCAACTCACACCCATCACAGACAGTGAAAGAAAGCAAGTGCAACAATGATCAAGCCCACAGCAATGTTAATGCCATAGTGGTAACCCCTTAGCAACTAAGAACTGAAGGATGCCAGTCCTATATGTGGGGGACACACAGCACTTCAGTCCCAAGCAGCACAGACAACCAGAGGTTACTCCAGGGACAGCATTTTTAACCAAAACAAACAACCCAGTTTCATTTCCATGTTGGCAAGTCTGGCTTTGGTTATTGTGTTAAAGATGGAGTTTGAGAGACAAATTGTCCTTTGATAATTGCATCAACTAATAAAATCAAGAAGCTCTGAACCCTGGAATAAACTGACCAAATGTCAGTGGGAAGGGAATGAAGGGGGCTAGTCCAATCCCCTGCCATGGAAGGATACGAATTCAAGCACTCCTGAAAGATGCCCATCCAAACCTTTTGTGTAAAGACTATCCAAGCAAAGGTGAAGATGCTGTTACACGCGACAGAGAAGGTGCTAGGGAAATGCTATCTCCAACATTTAAAAAAGTATTATATTTATTAATACATTATTAGCCAGCTTTAACAAGTTGTCTTTAAGAGTATTTAGGATGTGTCCACACTGCAGAAATAAAGCAGTTTGATACCACTTTATCTCTCATGGCTTCATCTTGTAGCCTGGTCTGTCAAGAGAGCTCTGGTGCCTCACAAAACTACAAATCCTAGAATTCTGTAGGATAGTCAGGGAAGTTAAAGGATGCATCCACAATGCAGAAATACTCCAGTTTGACACCACTTTAACTGCCATGGCTCAATGCTATGGAATTCTGGTGACTGTAGTTTATTGTGGCACCACAGCTCTGACAGAGAAAGCTAAATAAATGTCTCCCAAAATGACAACTCCCAGAATTCCATAGCAGTGAGCCATGGCAGTTAAAGTGGTGTCAAGCTGAATTATTTCTGCAGTGCAGAGAGCCGCAAAGCCTCTGTAAATGCTGTACTGTACTAGATAGCATTCTTGAGGGCAATCCCACTGTAGATACAAATATTCAGTGCTGGGATAGATATATGGAATGGAAATTCAGTTTGTCAATAAATACACTATGTAACAATGTTCATTTGTCATCAAAATTACTAGAGAAATAGTAAACAAGTTGTCCTTCCTTATCGACAGATTCAACCAACCAAAGCTTGAAAATATTTTTAAAAATACAAATTCCAAAAAGCAAACTTGATTTTGCCATTTTATATAATGGACACTATTGTGCTATGCCACTGTATGTAATGGGACTTGAGTATCCACGGATTTGGGTATCCACAGGGGAGTACTAGAACCAAACCCCAAGGGACCACTGTGTATTAAAAAAAACTTTATTCACTCACCATGGTATCATTTGAATACACTAGAACTGTACATGAGATCCTTTATTATTTATTTAAAAAGCATATAAAAAGAAAAACAATAAATCCTCTTGGATGCTGCAAAAAGACATGTGAAGAAGACCCATCAAGCGTAAGCACAACATTTTTGAAGAATGCATTTCTCACAAAAGCCTCGCCCACTGAATGGCCTTCCCACTAGGAACCAAGGTTTCAAAGTCTTCCCACTGAATGAATGCTTTCTTGTAGGTCAGAGTCAGAACCCACTGTGTCATTTTTAGAAGGATCAGTTTGATGCACACTTTGATCTCCTGCAGCAAAGCTTGATGTATAGGGAAGTCTTTTTGAAGAAACTTTACTATTTTCACTAGCAAGGCTGCTGAATTTATTACTGTACACATTTATACTGGGATCAGAGACTGAATGCTGAGTAGCAACTGGTTGCCTCATAGAAGAATCTTTTGCCTCTAGTTGCAGAGGTTGGCTGCTCTTCTCCAAAGATACTGCCAGGCTAGCTTTTGATGCATTCTCTTCCATGTTCCAGCTATCAATTTTATCTTCAACTTCTTGCCATAAGCTCCGTTGGGGCTGACCAATGACCTGAGGTTCTTGTGTGTTTGCTGCAGCAGGTAGGGCATTATTTGCAACTTGATACGGACTTAAATCTGTCTGGAAGCTGATAGCACCAGGATGAGTGGCTGAACCAGAATTCTAGAATGAAGAAAAATAAATTCATAGTCAGCTCCCTTATAAAGTTAAAAAAAAAACAAAACCCAAACTTCAAAAGATTAGTGTGAAGAGAGAGAGACTGGGAGACAGATAGAGAAAGGTATCCTGCTTTGAGCTTCTGCTACATGGAAATAAACCCATATGGGGTGGATTCGTCCTTCATTCATCCAGAGAATGCTAAGGGAATGCTAACAACTTTAACAATGCAATTCCCATTGTTAGTATTTTCTACATTTAATTTCCATACCTCTTCACTGTCTACAATTCTGCCCCCAATGTGCCACCTCTCTCTCTCTCTCTCTCTCTATCTATCTATCAATCAATCAATCAATCAATCAATCAATCTTTCTTTCTACATTCTGGATAACACTTCAAGCATCTGATGTGGTGCATTATAGTTATAGTCCGTGAATGCTAATGCTATAATCACAGTGTTAATCTGGATGGTGCCACAGGATTTTTTGTTGTTTCGGATTAAACATAATGTGACTGCTCCTTTAGCAATGCTGCCTACTTATGACCTAACAACCATGCTAAATCAGCTAACTACTTTTTTCTTTATGGCTTTCCCTATGTCAGGAGAAAGGAAAAGAAAAGAAAAACTCATCTAACACATAAAAAACATACAACTAGCAATTTCTCCCAATATCAGGATGAGAGTAGACACTGTGCTTAGCACTATTTGTAAGAAGATCCTCTCAGTCCATTTATATTAATTGATCAAATGGGCTGATTGGTCAAGTGAAATTTCTGGATGAATAACAACTTGTAATCAAGGTACTGTAAAGTCAAATAGTACATGTAAATAATTCTCCTTATGGCTATTCCTTCAGCTATGAGACTCTCTCCCTATGTTTATGTTAAGTAAAATCAAGATCAAGTATTATTTAGAAGTGTTCAGAAGCCTTAGCATTTCAAGTGTAACTGGTACAAAGTATAGATATGTTTGAATATCTATAAGAACTTCTACCATATTTCCAAGGTACTGTAATGTGGTTTCTTTTTTCAAAGTGCTATATCAGATCATTGGGCCTATTACTGCAAACCTTACAGTCATGAGTTTTCTTTGGGTATTATAAAAACAAGAGTTTCATATTGTGAGGTCTGAATAGAAATCAATGTATGGGAAGTGTGTGAAGCACAGCTTATGGCCATAGAACATAGAAAAGTAGTTTTGTATGCAAGCAATCAGCTGCTACCCACAGATGACATAGACAACATAGATGACAAGCAAATGGATGCAGTCAAATGCAGGCTGGCAGAAGAGAGATGGAGCACTCAAACCTTAGTTCTTGCCCAGCACAGAATGCAACAAGCTGTTAAAGGAGCAAAGGTTTTGCCAGCACCTAGCACAGTATTAAGTGTATAGGACAGTAATGTCTCAAGAGTACTTACAAGGATGCTTAAGGGGAAAGAGAAACCATGAGGAAAGGCTTGCAGGAGGAAACAGAAAAACAAACAGAAACCATTTCGTTTATCAGGCTGTATTTATCACAGATCACAAACTTACTTTAAAATTCTGCATGTGTTCTTGTCTTTCTTCTTCAAATGACTTCTCCCTCGGTGTTATGGTGGGTTTGGCTAAAGTAGAAGTCATTTGGGGATGGTGTAATAAGCCAAAATCTGATTGGTCTATACCAGCCATTGCTGCAAGCTGTCCAAGTCTGTAAGATATAAGAAGCCACAAGCATCTAAAAGAAGGTGCTGTTCACAGCATATGAAGTGCTCTAGCAGAAGTGTTCTCAAAGCAAAAAGTAAATAAAAATTAAAGCATAATGTATTCTTTATATGAAGAAATTTAACCACCAGCTCTATATGTTGACAAGCTGGAGCATGTTCAAATTTTGGCAACCAAAATGGTGAAGGGTCTGGAATCCATGCTCTCTGAGGAGCAACTTAGGGAGCTGAGTATATTTAGCTTGGAGAAGAGAAGGTTAAGATGTCATATGATAGCCCTGTTTAAGTATTTGAAGGGATATCATATTGAGGAGGAAGCAAGCTTGTTTTCTGCTGCTCCAGAGACTAGAACAATGGAGCAATGGATGCAAGCTATAGGAAAAGAGATTCCACCGCAACGTTAGGAGGAACTTCCTGACAGTAAGAGATTTTTGACAGTGGAAGACATTGCTTCGGAGTGTAGTGGAGTCTCCTTCTTTAGAGGTCTTTAAGCAGAAGCTGGATGGACATCTGTCGGGGATGCTTTGATTGAGAGTTCCTGCATGGCAGGGGGTGGACTGGATGGCCCTTGCGGTCTCTTCCAACTCTATGATTCTAATTTATATTATGCCAACAAACTGTAACCACAGCTAACTGCAGAAAGAAGAACCAAAAAGATAAACTGTGTTGTCTTACCCAGCATCTTTAAGAAGATCTAAAAATGCATGAAATTTCTGGAATGAGCTCTCAATGCTCCCCAAAACTCCTTCATCTTCCAAAATTGTGCTGGCTACTGACTGCGCATGGAGAACCTCTGACAGGGAATAATTCAAATTTCTTAAACGGGTATTTTCCAGTTCCAGCTACAAGAAATCATGAAACAAGCTTCCTTTAATTGAAAATGTCTCTTCTTAAACCCCTGGTAGCAGGAAGAAACTTCCAGCATTTTATGTATCTAACATTTTGGCTTTGCAATATGCTTTGCCCCTTCCCAGTGTCCTACATAAAAAGCACAATAAGCACAATTTAGACAATTGCAACATTTAGGTTCTATGAGTGAAGAGCTGCAAATGAAGCCCATGTGCCATATTTATCTCCTGAGTTGATCAGTACATCTGTAGTTTTCAGGAAAATTCTTGGGAAAATGAAAAACAGCTAAAATGGCCTTATATTACCGATCACTGCAGTAAGAGAAAAGTTGCCATGTCTCGACACTATGATAACCAAATTATACAACTTATCAAAAATGTGACTGGGGCATTACAAGAGCTTATGATATTTCCATTTATCTCTGCAAACTTATCAGTTCTCTGGAAAATAAAGGTTCTCTTCAAGTTATATTTAAAACAAAAATTAAGTAAAATAAAAACAGAACAATACATGAAAATGTAATTATGCCAGTATATTCATGATTTATAATGTCTAAACTAATGTATTCAGGATTTTGATGCAGAAGTCTTTTAAAGGCACAGAGGGGCATTTATTCTGAACTTCACAATCTAAATCTGAAAGATATAATGTAGAAGAGCTGGGGTATAGGAACCAAATTTGGACTCTGGGTTTTCTGCTTGGCAAAGAGAAGTAGATGTCTAGCGTATATTGAGAGCATGTTTTTGATAACAATATACTGCAGTATGGGCACCACACAACTCAGGAGGCACATAAGCCACACAGATGTCACAAGCAGCCTTCATATAAGACTCTGAATACAGAATAAACTAACCTCTCTGTTTTACCCAAATTAAATATTTATTTAAATAGAAGGTTATATTATTGAGTGGATTTCAAAGCCCCTGAGACGGGGGGGGGGGGGGAGCCCTGCATCTTACTATACATTGGCATCTTTGCTCTTTAGTGCTTTATAGCTGACAAATTGCTGTCTATCGCAGCTCTAAATAGACAATTTGGAAAGCCCTTAGAACCTAGCATTTTAGAAAATCCAGATTCTGCCTATATGAAAAAAAGGCTGAAATGATATATAAAATGGAACTTTGGTTAAATGATTATAACAGAACCATAGTGTATTCTTTTAAAAAGAAGATGAAATACAACAGAAGAAATTGTGTGCTACCTCCATTATCCGTTCCTCAGCAGTTACTCTTGCTTTTCGTTCTTCTTTTAATCTTAACTGACACTCTTCATAATCCATCTAACAGAAATAAAAAGTGGTCTGTTGAAGCAACTGCTAATTTCCTTCTATGGCCACCGTACTCAAATCAGACTTAGAATTTTCAAAATTTACTAGGTACTCTTTGTTCTTCCATCAGAAGTTTTAAAATCAAAAGGAAAAAAACCCAAAACATAAACTAGCATATTGCTGTTGCTGTCACTTCTGCATCACTTCCCCTCTGCACAATTCCCAAAGTACTATAAACCAGCACCAAAAGATAGCAAAACAATAAAAGCACAATAACATAATGTCTGAGAATGGCCCACAATTTGGGAGAAGGTAATGTTTAATCAAAAGTGTTCACTAAACCTCCAATAGAAATCAGCACTGAGGCTAGTCATTTACTGCCAAAAGTTCCAGGAGCCAATCTCAACTAACAAACAGAATGAGACATCAGGCACACCATTTTCTCTAAGATAACAGGCAAAGCTTAGTGGCAGAAATCATATGCTATGTATGCAGAGTCCTGCTTTCAGTAGGAGGCACTCACAATTTGAAAACATCTTAAAGATCAAAGCTGCAGAAGATCTCTGCCCAACATCAGGAGTACCAACTATCAAAGCTGGACAATACAGGGCTAGGTATCAACAATCTAAAAAGCAACTCGGTTGATTCAGAAGCATTTTTGACTAAACATTAAGAAATTTTCAGTTTTTAAAAGCAATTGTTGCTGTAGAGAAATACAGCTGCACGTTTCACAGAAATACTTTCTCAACTGTATCATGTCCCCTATCCCAAGAGGCACAGAATGGCCAAATTTAGCACTCCCTGCACTCCCAAAGAACCCAAGTATTTGTGGCAAAAACACATATTGTCTAATTTTTCCCACTGTAGCTCCTGGTCAAATCTGTCCTCATTTTAAAAGTTGTTTAGCTCATGGTTTGTTTGAATTTTCCACACTCCTTTTGACGACATATATTTAGAAACTCTTTAGAATAGTAAACAATTAAATGACAATCACATTACCTAGCCCTACAGAATCACTGCACTACATTTGCCTTTAATAAAATCTAAGTAACCATACCTGTAACCTATGGCATTGTTTCAAGTTAATTATGTCTGGAGATTCTTTGTCAGCAGCTTCACACATAACGTCTTGTATAGCACCTTCTGTCTCAGTTTCAGATGTAGAACCACTTTCCACAGTAACTTTCACAGGAATACCAGCCTGGATACATAAGGCAGGCACAACAGATGCAGTCAGGCATAAATATACTAGTTTTCAAACACTGGTGAAAGCTCAGCGAAGCATCTTTTCCTGGATTTGGAAGCAAGGGTACACCTCTTCCTCAAATCAAGAATAAGTATTTGTTACTTGAATGGGAAAATGTATGCCAAATTCCCTTGGCAAATTCAAGGAATAATATTTCTAATTATGTATAATTATAATTATTTATTATAATTCGTTATAATTATAAATAATTATGAGGACATTGCTCTTCACAAACTCAGTTACAAAAATTAGCAGTTGCTTTCCATTTTTTTCTAGAAGACATATTACCTGGATCTGCAAAGGAAATTCATGGGTTTTCTTCCGAGATGAAGCCCTAAAAATAAATTAAATGTTTGAGGTAAAGAAACTTTGTAGTGACAGTTGTCTGATTTAAGTGTACAAATATCTTTATGTCAGACTTATTTCATCCTCTGAATGTGTCCACTTAATATTTTCTAGCCTAAAGTCTTGTTTTTCCACGTCTCTTCTGCCTAATATAGTATAAGTACAGCAGCAATTCACTAAGTGGTTTGTAGTTCCATTTACCACCTCTGCTTTACTTGTTTCCTACATTTATCTGAAATACTCTCCTACTCATAGATAGAAATTCAATCATCAAGACACAGGCTAACTCTGAGCCTCCTTCTCCAACCCAAAGTGAGGCAAGAGAAACAAGCTGGGTTCACAATAATATATGTAGAATGTATTTTCTTGTCTCTTACATTTTTATTTATGTTGGTAGGACAAACTAGTGTCACAAATCCACTTCTGCAGCATCTGGCTGCACAGTGGATTCCTGAGTTATGAAAACAGCCACTGCAATATCAAGAATCCTATCTGTCCCATACATGAGCCATGCTTGTTACAAAGCTGCAAGGCATTTAAGTGCTTACACAATTTGCCAATTTGCAATGCAAAAGTAAAAGCCATTCACTTGTCAAGAATTTGATTAAAGGACAAGGTTCCTACCAAAACTCCAGCCTAGCAAAGGGAGGCAGCAACCTGGTGTCTTGTACATGTTTTGCACTACAACCTACACAAAGCCCCAGCCAAAATGTCTATGGTTAAGTATTGTTGAAGTGATTATCCATAATATCTAGAAAGCACTACATTGCCTACCTCATGTTGCCTTTCCTGAACTAGGCTGTGCACACAACCCATAAGTAAGACTGCACAGAAAAAATCTTCAGGACTATATATATTTATATGTAAAACTCAATCAAAGAAGTTTACATTATTCAGTGAAAAGATATACAGTGGACCCTTGTTATACGCTGGGGTTTGGTTCCAAGATCCCCCGTGTATAACAAAATCCACAGATGCTCAAGTCCCATTAAATATAATGACATAGCAAAATGGTGTCCCTTATAAAAAATGGAAAATCAAGGTTTGATATTTGAAATTTATACTTTTTAAAAATATTTTCAAACCATGGATGTTTGAATCGTGTATAAAATGGACTGACTGTACCTGCATTACCAAAGAATTAGCTATTTGCTTCTTACACATTACCACCATCCTTGGTACCTCCATGGTGCATTTTCTCACTGCCTTTAATATATATTACCTGTGTTGTTTTGCGCGTTCAGCAGTACGCCACGGCAGAAACCCACGTGCCCCTGGAGGCAATGGCTTTGGAGCATAGCTGTCTTGGTCACATGACGTCGTCTTACCAGGACTTGAGGATTTTTTGGAAGCAAATCCTGTATTCATCAAGAAAAGTAGAGGAAAGATATTGCAATAGATATTGCAGAGAAGCAATTAAAAAATTCAAGATTCAGAGATGTATGAGAATTAAACCCAATGTCAATCACCTAAGAACAATGTGCTCCTGAATCTACCCTGAGACTGTTTTAATTCTGCAAATTCTGTTATGTTCCACATCTGATAGATATGAGGTTACAGTAACTTGAAAAAAAATACTGCCACAAACATCAATAATGCTCTTCCTGACTATTTTTGACCATATAGGTTCATAAAATGTTGAAGTACTTCCCCAAGTAATCAAATTACTGGGATTCCTTTTTTGTATTCATTAGGCTCGAAAACACACTGTAAAGTAGGAGAATGATTTTTTTTTTAATTAGAGAACCAACCAGTTTAAGAAGTACCCAATCATATAGATCATACATCAAAACCATGGAAGATATATAGCTATAATTTGTATATCAGCCATAAAGCACACTTGCTGAAATCTCTATGAAAATTATAGACTTAACAGAAATGTTCCTTTAGATTCATAAGCTATGGTCCTTGAAACATTTGGAGTCCATGAAACCCCTGGTTTTTGTCTTTTTTTCCCATTCCTTTGAAAATTGTGTTTTAATGTATCTCTCTAGTCCATTGTTTTCATTCTCAAAGGGATCCATGACCCAACAAAGATTAAAAACCACTTCTATACACTCAGCTAAGTGTACTTAACTATTACTGCTAAGTCCCACAAAGGTGACCAGGACTCCTTCCCAGTAAATCTACTTAAGAAAACAATGTTGCTTCATGCAGCATTTACACAGCTTAATGTTAGTCAAGTTTACAGGGAAGAAAACCTCAATGAATTTAGTATCTTTCCACTTCATGACAAAGCACTCTTACAACATAATTCTATGTATCTTCATGGGACAATATGTATTTGGGGTCCTACAGAGGTCTGCACATATGTTTCCCCAAAATTTACAGGCTGTACTATGTTGTATGCTTACCTCTGTGTCTCCAGATTACTGAAGCAGAAGTTGGAAAAATAGCCAAATAAGATAAATTAAGTGAGAGGATAATATGGATACCCTTATGCTTTAAAAAAACAAGTCCAGTGGCTGACTCATAACAAGTTATTAAGTCAAGGTTCTTCTACACCACCTAAAACTTCACATTCATTATGTATTTATTTATTTATTTCATATATATGTACAATTTTTTCCTGATGCAAAACCCGGATCTTAATAGATTTCAAACCTAAGCAACTCCTAATTTATGAAACCTGCAAAACCCCTAGCCTAAGCAATCCCTAACCTAAGAAATTTAATTATAATTCAAGTCTGAAAATGAGCCTTTTGTGTCATGTTTAATTCAAGATAAAATACCCATTGTGTAGTAAAACAGTCCAAAAATACAAGATTTTTCAGAATTCAAACATCAATCTATCACATCAGTACACATTTCCATTTCCTGCCACTGCCTTGGTTCATTGCCTTTTGACAAGTGGAACAAGAAGGCACCATCTTCCTCTCTAACATGGAGCAGGAGAAGGAGTGACAATTGTCCCTGTAGTTAGTGGACAAGGGATTCCACAAGGTAATAGAAGAATCTCCTGTCTTCCTCCTCAATTCAAGTTAAGGAAGAAGATAAGGCAATTCAGCAACAGAAGTTAGATGGCCTCAGAGCACTGTAACCATCTCCTTGCCAAAATGAGCCCAAGGTCATCTGCTTCACTGCTCCCTTTGACAGAGAAGACTGGCATTGGCCATTTTTGGCAAGAGACAAACTAAGCACAATTTCTACTACTTACTATTAAAACAAACCCCAGCTATTTTCTTAGGCTCCAATAGTTAAGATGGCCTTCTGTCAAAGACAAGCCACTGCTTTTCTGCATCAGCTTGAAAAGTCTGGAATTGGAGAGAAAAGCAAGTACCTGCCCTGACCTCTCAGGAGGCTGCTCCTCTATGCACATTTACCTAGGGTAAGCACCACTGGAGGCTATGAGACTTACTTCCAAGGAAATGTACACAGGATTGTACTAAGGAGATGGAAGGGCAACTGGTTAACATCTAAGCAGTTTTATCTTCACTGTTCAAAGGATGATAGATAGTTAGAGAAGATAAGTTTTCAGATATAGCCAAGAGCTTACATGGGATCCTAGAATACAAGGCGTATTTAGTAATAGAATAGTGAAATTGACAAAATTTCAGAACGTTAAAAACTTGGTTCTTTTCATTTCAGAATGTTAGAAACCTGGTCCTCTCTTGTCTGTCAGACTAAGATAGTGAGGAATGCAAGCCAAGTTGAATGAACATTTCAACTGCTTGGAATAAATTGTTATTACAGTATCATTTGCATCACAAAGTTGGCTCACAGCAGAAGTACTGTATAATAAGTTACCTCCAAAACACTGAATCAAGGAAAAGTGAATATGAGAAACTTAATGAGCAACCCATTAAGAATTTGTTTGTATTTGATTTTACTACTTTACTATTTTAGCAATCTCACCTCTAAACAAATTATGACCATGGAAAATAAATTAACACTTATAAATGCATTTGTGTGTCATTTCACATAGAGAAAATGAATATAATTACCAATACGAATTGTAGCTTTTCCTTTCCTGCCATTTCCCAAGATAACTGTTCTTTTCTTAGGTTTATTTTTAATATCTTTTGGGGATGGAAGCCACTGGTACTAGAAGAGAGAAGGTATTTTAGTTCAAGATGCACAGACTTCTACACTTAGTATGCCTTTATCCATACCAAACATAAAAAGTTCAAGAATGCCACTAGAATTTACCTCCAAATTAGTTCCGTCAGCATTCATGAGAACTCTTTCAATTAGTTTTTTCATCAGAGCATGATCTATAAAGAAAGAATAAAGAGATTGATATTTATGTTATTTTAAAACAATTCAGCCCATGTTTTTTACTCATACAGCCATTCTTCTTCCCTCCCTTCTAGCATCGAAGATCAGCTGATTGAAATTAAGGTCCAGAACTAGCCTATCTACAGCCTCAGTGGCTCAGTCCTATATCTACCACTGCCCTAAGTTACAGAGCCTAAATATATTTTTCTTACCACAACCTTAGAGAATTACTGTTTCTTAAAGTAGCCATTCAGTAGTTGGATTAGGGGCTGCAGTTATTAACCCTGGAACTCTATTTAGGATTGGACTAACCATAGATGCAGTAGGTGCCTGGTTCCCCTTCCCACAGGGAAGTGTAACCAGGCATTTACTGCTTCTATGGTTAGTTCTAACCTAAATAGTTCTATAGTTAATAATCCTACTACTGAAGGATTACTTTCCCTCTTGCATAGGAGCAATACGCAGGGACTAACTCTGTGCGAAAACTAGTGCTTGGCGAGACACAGCTAAAAGATCCAACCAATACGGGAATTCTGTGCTGTTATTGCATGGAAAATGATCATGAGAAATGGTTCCGATCAGAAGGCAGATACACAAGCTTATGGTTTCATTTGATTTGAATTAAAGCAGGGCTTCTGGCCCTGGGGCCACCCTTGTGACATTTGGTGTTTTCCCATTGTTTGTAGCTTCCCTAGAGGGCTGAAATGCCTCTCTGAAGGTTTAGATATCATCTGAAAGAGCATTACAATATATATGCTGGTATGGTCTTTGGCCTGAATAAAGCTGAGATAGATGTAGCTTTGGAGCTAGCACTGAGAAGCAACCAGTGCAGAGAAATTGGCTCCAGTCCCCTTTAGGACTATTGTATGGTGTTCAGAAGAGGTGTCACTTTCTTGCAAAACAGAAAACTGTTTCAGTTGTCTCCTTACAGATATCTACTATTTCATTCCTGTTTCTATAGAACGGTACAATGGAGTCAACAGCAGAGATATATAAAGAATAAAAAAAATGATTATGGGCCTGAATGCACCAGGAAGGAAGGATAAAAGGATCCTTATGTGGGAATGGATTGTCATTTGGGGACACTGATGGTTCTTCAACCCTTTTTCAAGGCACATTATTGCTTTTTCTAAAATCAGTGTGCTTGTAGGCAGAGAGTTACACCTCTGGAAAACTTCCTCAGTGTGTACTATTTTAGGCCAGTCCCTTGTCTTGCCCTTCAAGAAGAAACAAAGTACAGAGTGCTCTAAATTTCCCATTACTTCGGTTTGAGGAAACACTAATATGGGGATTATAAAATCCATTATACTTTTCAAATTCTAACTAACATATCACTTTTTTACTTCAGGATAGCAAAAGAGAAATATACAAACCTATTAATGGATTTTTCCTGATGTCCAGAACCACAAGTGTTGTGTTAGTTTCAAACGCATCCAAGAGCGATTTTGCTCCCTCACTGGTAATTCCACACTGCTGCAAATCAAGTGCTAAAATAGTAAAGAGATTAAACATTACTATTATGGAATGATCTAGAAGCATTTAGAGATAACAGAACCTCAACATAATTTAAGTACAGTGCGCCTGCATCATACGTGGGCGCGCTTTACATGGACTTGAGCTTATGCGCTCAAGCTGTGGGAAGCGCACGGGGCGGAAGGGGCGGTGCATCCCATTCAATTGAATGGGCGCAGGCGCCCATGGTGCCCACGCTCCGCCGTGCACGAGCCCCATTGTTTCCAATGGGGCTTAAGCATAGGTGGAATTCGCCTTACGTGGAGGGGTCCGGAACGGATCCCCCGCGTAAGGAGAGGGCTGACTGTACATGTCAAAGAATGCACATGATGAAGTGGGCTGACATTAAACGCATAATAAAAGTAGCTGGTCTTTGACATGTTGCTAGACCTGGGCCTGCATGCCAGAATGTTTTCATGGCCCTTGACCCCTCCTTCATTAATTGCCCTTTTCCTGGACAAAATAGAGTGAAACTCACTTTTTAAAGGGAAGCTCACTTTTTCAAACCAGTGTCAGATCTGCCTTGCATTGTTTAATATCACAAACCATCCATTTTTCAAAGTGACTTCTGGCCACTTACAAATTTGGAACCCTCCCCTTTATGCACTTTTTGTGTTTGTTCAGCTTCCAAAAGGTCCTGGACCCAAAACCTGAACCCCCTGACTTCCTACTGTTGCATCTCTGTGCTAGACCCTTTTATTTTTAATTCAAGATATTTCTCCTGGTAAAGTAACAACAAAGGTGAACAGTCTTTATTCCTCATGCTTTCAAACAAGGTCCCCTTGACTAAAATATTCTACATATTCTTTACAATACAATCAATTGTTATTAAGGTTATGAAAATGAAAGGACACAAGACAAGAGAAAGGAAAAGAGAGAGACTGGACCTGTTAATTTTTTAAATTTTTTAATCCCCCAGTTATGTGTTTTTCAGTATTTTGTCTGAAGAGTTGCAAGTAATGACCCCAAGTTTCAGCCATCCATCACATAGGTTTTAAGAGAGACAAAATAGTATTTTAAGACACAGAAACTGTGTGTGCTATGTATTTTTTTAAACAAAAAACGATTGACACCTATACACAACCAATGCTCCACCTCATGTGAATATGTATCTTCTGACTCCAGGCGTTTGAGTACTATGGAATGATACCCTTCACTTTAAAACCCTACAGTGCAATCTAATGGGCTATGTAGTCAGAAAAGTATCTCAAATTGAGCCACTCAATGCAGGTGTTTGTATCTGTCTGGACAAAGTTTAAGGGATTATGTTGGAGTTACAAGAAAAAGAGAAATATGTTGACACTTTCATTCAGTACTCAGAAGTGAGTCTTGTAAAATTAGCACCTACCTTTCAGCCACAAGTCTTCCCTTAGGCTTTCAGCTAAAATGGTAGCACCTTGATCACCAATAAGGGTGTTGCAGTTAAGAGTGATGCGTCTCAAGCCAGCCATGCAATCCAAGTCAGGTCTTCTATATCGCAGGCTCTCAGCCCAGACCTCTCCATGTCTCCTCATGGCTTGGTGCTTTTGAAAAATAAATCTACTGTCATAGACATAAAAATAACTACTGACCAGGCAAGTTCGGAAAAACAAAAATGAATAATTATTCTATTGTTGAAGCTACAATGTTTAGTTAAAATCATACTGAAATAAGGAAACAAAAATTTCATTTCAATTTCATTCTTTACTCTATGAAAAGAAATTGTATTATAAACTCCTTAGGAACTGCCATACTTGATAGCTTTTCTTGCTACAAACCTTAGGAGGCAATGTTTTGCAATTTCAAAGAATAAAGAATGAAATGATACTTCATATTTCAGGTCTTTTAGATGCAATACTTTGATTAAAATATATTTTGAAGTTGACTTGAGAAGTGAAGTCTATATATTGACAGAACAACTTATGGATAGAGGGATGCACAAAGCATCCCAAGCAACACATTCTTATCTTACAGACCAAGCACACAGTCTTGCTTTTAAACATACTGCCAACAGTTTACAGGATTTTATAAAGAAATATTGGTATATCCTAGGCAACCTGTGCAAGCTCAAAATCTCATTTGAAAGAATCAACCATATTAGGAATATTTTGATGAGGAGTAAGTACATTGAAGAAAGATAAAACAAATATCACAAAATAATCTGATAGGTGCAACTAGACATATAGGATACTGCCACTGTGTCTCTTGCAGGTACATTTACAAGATAATTGAATTTACAGACCAAATGAACCACTTAATCACTTGCGACAGTAGTTATGTTATTTGTCATATAGTGCTAATGTCAAAATGTTTATGTGGGTAAAACACCAGACGTGTTAAGAAACATATAGGGAACCATTTCTGTTACACTGGTCCAAAACACACTGCAGAAATAAATTTGAGACTGCTTTAACTGCCCTGGCTCAATGGTAAGGAATTCAAGGATTTGTAGTTCTGGGAGACATTTAACCATCTCTTTAAGATAGCTTTGGTGCCACAATGAACTACTCTTCCCAGGATTCGCTAATACTGATCCAGGGCAGTTAAAGCAGTCTCAGACTGGATTATTTCTCCAGTGTGTTTTGGACCATAATGAACCACAAGTGCTTCCTTTGTTAACTGCTTCTTGGAACAAGAACATTCTACAATGGACCTCAGATTCTAAATAGTAGAGAAGGTGGACTTTACTGATGGGAGGCTACTGCTGAAAAAGGAGGCAGAGCAGTGTAAAGTCGAAGGTTTTCATGGCCGGCATCCATAGCTTTTTGTGGGTTTTTCGGGTTATGTGGCCATGTTCTAGCAGAGTTTCTTTCTGACGTTTCACCAGCATCTGTGTCTGGCATCTTCAGAGATGAAGATGCCAGCCACAGATGCTGGCGAAACGTCAGAAAGAAACTCTGCTAGAACATGGCCACATTGCCCGAAAAACCCACAAAAACTGAGGCAGAGCAGATTTTAAAAATTAAAATATTTGGTCCCTGGAGGCCTTTATGAGGAAACTAGTCTCCTGAAACTATTATAAAATCTTTTGAAGGATTCAGCCATGCCCTTTCCCTTTATGCCTGTAAATACTGACTATTTTTCCTACTATCTGCTCCTTAATATATTTTTAAACATGTCAGACCCTGTTCAAATGTTTCACTCTCAGTAAATGGTTTTGGAATTCATGGCACAAAAAAATCTGGGAATATACAGACTATAAGCAATGTTCAAATACAATAATAGTTTTATGCAATGTGATGCCATGTATTTGTATTGGTCTTTTATGTAGCTCCTTGAGGAATGCCTTAATAGCACCTACAGGGTGAAATGCAGCAAGCTTGTCAAATAATAAATATTATTATTTCTTACCCACCTCTCCCCATGGATCAAAGCGGAGAACAACAACAATTAACAGACAAACAACATCAGTTAAAATACGCATCCGGTTCCATCCTGGCCTCTGAGGGAGAGAGGGGTGGACCAATCCCATCAGGCCTCCCCAAAGAAACTGAGCCCTTCCCAGAAGGCATCTGGCTGCATCCTCCACTCCCTTCCCCTTTTGTATCATGTCTTCTTAGATTGTAAGCCTGAGGGCAGGGAACCGTCTAATTAAAAGATTGTTTGTACAGTGCTGTGTAAATGTACAGCGCTAAATAAATAAAGTTTAATAATAATAATAATAATAGTAATAATAATAATTTAAAAGGACAAATAAGATACAGATATATTAAAACAATCAATTTCAAAATCATCTTGATAAATCTGCCAGAAGATATTGGTCTTTAATACTCTTTTAAACTCTGACAGTGTATTCAGGTGCTGAATCTCTTCTGGAAGGTCATTCCACAGTTTAGGGGTGCTTGAAGAAAAAGTCCTCTGGCTGACTGGAGTAAATATCCACCTGAGCGTAGAGGGTGGATTATATGGGAGATGGCAATCCTGTAGCTAACCTGGACCCAAACCATGTAAGGCTTTAAACGTAATAAGCAACACTTTGTACCTGGCCCAGAAACTAACTGGCTGACAGTGGAGAGATTTTAATACAGTACTGGTGTAATGTGATCTCTCCTGGCTGTCCCAGTTCTGTTATTTAATTTCACTTGTGGGTTTGATCAGTTGTTGCACACTTTATGCTTTAAGAAAAAATAATGTAAAGATAATCTTCTATTATAAAATCTCAAATCTTTATGTGGCAATAAGGTCATTTTACAGATATGTGGCCTGAACAGAAGAGATAGCATAATGCACTGAGACACTTCACTTTATGTGCTGTACCTAATTACTAGTTTTCTGTTAACATTTTTTAAAAAATCCAGCCAGGAATGGCATCCTTCACATTAGAAACCAAACTTCAAAACTGATGAAAACCAGTTTACCTTTAGGGTGCTGGCCATGTGTTCTGTTCCTCGCCATGTCAAACTACATCCTGTAAAATCTACAGATCTGATGCAGGAAGAATTCTTCACACTTTGACAAATTACTGAAAACAAAAGTACGTATTTCATTATTTATATAATGAATTTATATAAGTTGCCATCTGAAATAGGTTAAATTTAAAGACAATTTAAAAAGCTAAAAATAAAAAATAAAATCCAATAATATATATCACTTAATTTCATTATTATTATTATTATTAAACTTTATTTATATAGTGCTGTAGATTTACAATGTACATACAAATTCAGTCTTCATTTATCCCTTTTCCCTAACATAAGGCACATGAAGTAACTCAAGCTATTACTATACCAAAAAATCAAAACTGAGCACAACTACTACATTAATGTTAAGCTTCCAAGATATTATCAACAGGAACTGTTATTGATTACCTCTCAGTCTGTCTACCAACATGGGATAAATTCTATTTCTGGAGACTAGTTTGAATCCTATAGTATTCATTATGTTTCTAACTAATCCAGATATTCTGTGAATGTTCTGCAGAAAAAAAGACTTAACAGAATACTGTCATTGTGTTTCAAATGATGTTTCAATATCAAAAACAAATAAATACAGTTTAAAACCAAATGTTATATTAACTGTACTTATTACAACAATTATGGATGTATACAAGTTGGTGGAAATAGAAATAAAACCCTGTATTTCACATGCAGCTATATTTTTGCTTGCAAAACGGGAGACTTACATTCCAAACCTCCATCACCAATTGGTGAATGTGCTAGAGACAGTTGCTCTAAAGATGTTGTAGTAGACAACCCCTACAAAACAAAGGATATTGATAATTTTTAACCAGGCAGAGAACAGCAGTATTTTCCTAAACATACTTATTTGCTACAAGTGAGTAGCCTTACATTTGTCAACAACATTAAGTCTTTTTCCCTCAGAAGCAATCCCTGTAGTTCCAGATTTCTCAGTGAACTTGATATCATCAGACAGCCTTTGATAGCTTTACACAGCTGGTTGGTCAATTCTTTGGATCGAACAGCTGGAATTCGCCTTCTTATGTATGGCCCCTGTTTCTCACTACCTACCAAATAAGAATAGCAAATTAAATCACTCTTGATCTTAGTACACAGATAATATGCAATTACTAACAGGCTAAGCGTTTATACAGACTGGCTGCCATGCCATCTCATCTTAGCAATCAGATTCATTTTTCTCTGTATAACTGACACTGACCATAATTTTAAGGGAGACAGCTATGTTAGTTTTCAAGGAATAGCAAGTCTGTTGTTTTTGTTACAACAGAGCAACAACTTTTATTTTGACACAGGTTTTTGTGGACTGGAGTCAACTTCATGAGAGACATAAAATGTCCATGACATTTTATGCAAAATAAAAACATTATTTTTTCAGATGCCACAATACTTTGCTGCTTTTATAGCGAGCAAAAGAATTACAAGACGTAAGTATGCTTGCACTTCTGTCTTCATGGAGAAGGAATTAGGAGAAGGAATTGCTACCAAAAAGATGGAGAAAAAATACAAAAGCTTTGTCAGAAAGGAAAATGTAGAAGGAAGGTCAATTCTATTTGTTTTTAATTTAATACAACTACATGCTTTTGTTTTTCAAACACTTTTTTTATTAGAACAGGAACACAAAAAGCATATTAACATGTTTCATAAGAAATATAAACCCTAATTTGTTCCTTCCCAGTTTTTTAGATAAACCTTTCATGTTTTTAATTTCATTCAGTTAATTACTGCAGTGCTCCAGAAGTTTTGGATTTCACTTTCGAAGATTCCAGTGATGATTCCTGACGATCTCAGATTTAACTCAACACTGGTGATTAACATTGTCTACAGATCTTCGATAGATAGATAGATAGATAGATAGATAAGAGAGAGAGAGAGACTGGATTATGCTTAACCACTGAAAGAGACGTTACCTGAGTCTGCATGCCCCTGATGGTGTAAACTCTTTATGACAATAGACGTCAAAGTCTTGTTGTGTCTGATAGCAGTCAGGAGAGGTACCCAATCAGCAGCTTTGATGCGATCTGCATTTATATCAAGCACACCTTCAGGCTTCTTAGCCTTCACAGACGCTAAGGGGGCACTGCCTTGAACTGCACAGAGGTGCTCATAATGAGAGTAAAAATCCAAGATGCACTGCCTTCTTATTTTGACTGATTCAATCATTGCTTGTCACACGTTGAACTGGGAGTCAATCTAAAAGAAGAAAAACAAATATATATACATTATTTTAACTGCACCACACAAAATGTAACATTTTCTATACAGCCGCCCCTCCTTTCTCACGGACTTGAGGTCAGCAGTGTTCAATATTCACGAAGGGGCAACCTCTGTTTTCAGTGGGGCACGCACCCCATTCAAGCCTATGGGGCTCGAATATTGCTGAGTCTCTGTTTTTGCAGGAGGTCCGGAAAGGTGAGATCAGGGCCAAGGCGTGCAGTTGCCGCGGCTCCAATATGGCACTAAAATTGGTGGTCTGTACAGCCCCTGAGAGACTCGGTCCTGTCTCTCCCACTGTAGAAATAACCCAGAATCCTGGGATTTGTATTTTTGTGAGGCACCAGCACTCTCTGACCCTGAAAAACTACAAATTAAAGGATTCCACAGGATGGAGATACAGCACTTAAAGTGGTGGCAAAACATTATTCCTACAGCGTAGATGTACCCATGGCCACCCTATTGCAGGGTTTTCTGGGGCTGGAAGCGACCCATTGGGTTTCCACAGCCACTCAAACCGCTATGCCCTGCAGGCTCTCCAAGGCAAAGTACACCTTAAAACCATCTCTGAAGGTGTCAGCCACAGATGCAGGCGAAACATCAGGAATGAACTCTTCTAGAACATGGCCACACAGCCCAAAAAACCCACAAAAACCATGGATGCCGGCCATGAAAGCCTCTGACTTCACAGGAGTTTGGTGCAACGGTTTGAGCTCTGGGCTACGAGTCTGAATCTCCCTCAGCCAATGAAGCCCACTGAGTCACACTCTCTCAGCCTCAAGGGACGGGGCTGGCAAGGAAGCTGCCAAGGAAACAGGCCGACCAGATGTCCTCCTTTTCCCCAAGACACGTCCTACATTTCAACCTTCTGCCCGGGAGCAATTCCAGAATGTCCTCCGTGCGAAGCAGCATGAATTTATTATACTTGGATGAATGTTTTCATTTTGTAATGTGCTATATTTCCTCAGCCCCTCCAAATGTCCCCCATTTTGTTATGACATCTGGTCATGCCTTTACCTTGGTCAAAGTCACACTCTCTCAGCCTCAAAGGGATTGGCAACGGAAAGCCTCCTCTGGAAGAAACCTGGCCAAGAAAAGCCCAATAGAGGGTCAGCATAACTTGGAAAAGGAAGGCACACAACAACAACAACAACGGTTGGCTTTAGGGTCACTACAAAAACTACTCTGAAGGCAGCACAAGGCACACACTCACACAAATTGGAAACTGCAACAACGAAATGCAAACATTAAAACACACTTGAGCTGATTTCACAAAAAAAAAAGAACCCACAAGTTAAAGCGGCATTAAAAAGAAAAGGCTATTCAAAGCTGAATAAAATAAAAGCAGTGTATAAGAAATGCAAGGGCACATTTATAGTCCAACATGAAGGTTAACAGGAGAAGGAGACGGGGACCCTCCCTCTCAGCATCCGCTCCCTCCTTCTTCTCTTTCTCCTTCCTTTGACCACAAACGCCTCACCTGTCCGCTGCTACCTGCCTCAGGCCCCGCCCACTCCCGCTATCTCGCGCGTGCGGCCGTTTCCTTGGTTCCCCAACCGCCCTTTCTCCACTTCCCCCCACGTGACCCGGCGAAGAGGCTCGCTCTGATTGGCCGCCCCACAAAGACACGCCCCCTTTGCCTCCACCCCGCCCTCCACGCTCCCTCGCTCTCTCTCCTGTTGGTTCCTGTTTCGCTTCTTTCCCCCTCACGCCTAAGCTCCGCCCCTTTTGAAAGTGGTGGCCGTTTGAGGCGCCTGCCTGCCTGCCTTCCTATCTATCTATCTATCTATCTATCTATCTGGACACACACCCTCTGAAGTACTGAGGGGGTCTATATTTTCTTCAGAATAACATATCTGAGGAAAAAATACATAAAGTATATAAAGTGGATACACACACACACTCTCTGAAGTATTCAGGGGTCTATTTTCATCAGAAGAATACAGTATATATTTCTTTGAAGAAATATATATAGATATATAAAGTGGATACATATATATATATATACACACACACACATATACAGACATTCTCTGAAGTACTGAAGGGTCTATATTTTCTTCAGAATAACATACAGTATATATATTAAGTGGATATATATACACACACACACATATATATATATACATATACATATATACATACACACACATACCCTCTGAAGCACTGAGGGGTCTATTTTACTCAAAAGAATATATATATATATATATATATATATAAAGAAAAAATATATAAAGTATATTAAGTGGATACACACACACAAAGTAGAGGGGGCCTTGATTTTCTTCACAATTTCCGAAGAAAAATAAAGTGTGTGTGTGTATATATATAGTATATATGTGTATATTACATACACACATATACACCCTCCAGTATATATTTTCTTCAGAAACATATATATGGAGAGAGAGGCAGTGGTCCCTCCACATTTTCTGGGGTTAGGGGTGAAGGGCCCCTGTGGATGTGGGAAAACTGCAAATACTGTAAAAAATAAAACAAAACCCTATTATTTTATCTGGGAGAACACCTCTAGGAATCTCCAGGTCCTTCCGTGCAACTCTATGGCCAACATCTGCCAGAAGGTGATCATAGAATCATGCTGGAGGAACTACAAATGCCTAGAGAAGCATTTTCTCTAGGAACCTCTAGGTCCTCCAGCACAACTCTATGGTCAACTTCCAGCAGAGTTGCGCTGGAGGACCTACTGATTCCTAGAGAGAACATATCAAAACTGCAGGGAGCACTGGTGGCGCAGCGGTTAAATGCTGGTCCTGCAGCCACAACATTGTGAGTTTGATCCTAGAGCTCCAGGGTTGACTGCTTTCCATCCTTTCGTAGGTTCGTTAAATGAGGAGCCAGCTTGTTGGGGGCAATTGGCTTACAGATTATAAACTGCTTAGAGAGTGCTGAAAATGTGATTACTATAATCAAAGCTCCAAAAACAGTCTGCTTTTGCCATAGGCAGCAGATCCATTCTGCCTCCCTCCTCCCCAAGCATAAGGCAAATTTTGCGTATGCTGGAGTCCCATTTATTATTGAGGGGAAGGAACCGTCTAAAAATAATAATGATTGTAAGTTGCTCTGAGAGCCTTTAGGGCTGAAAGGCGGGGTATAAATACCATAAATAAATAAAAATTAATAACTTGAATGGCAGAGAGTGTGATTTGCCCAAGGTCACCAAGCGGATTTTCATGTTTGAGCAGGGAATCGAACCCTGATCTCCAGAGTTGCAGTCCAACACTCAAACCTTGCTCTCATATATAAAATATCTAGACATAAACCTACATTGTTTCCTTTTCTAGTGAATCAGGTCCGTCCACACTAGAAAGGTTAAGTTCTGATGTTTAAATCTCTTTAAAACTGGCAGTGCATTGAGTAGGATCACTGACATTATGGCTACTTCTGCTCCTTCGTATGCATCCCCCTCAACGATTCCTTATAGGACTGACTACTCCGTTTACATCACAAGTCCAACCCAAACATAAACTTAGATCTACCTGTACCTGATTTTGCTGAAGATTTAAATGCAGTTTCTACACACTGAAAACTCTTTCTATATTTATGTATCTCTATACATACCCAGAATCCTCAGCCAGCATGGTTGCTTAACAGTCTGTTCTTTTCCCTCATCTTAGGATGGTAAATACTTAGAACAATGTTATAATTACACATCATGAATAAACAAGATGTGCAGATTGACACACTTGGGATTGGAATTGATTTTATATTACTTAACTGTAGCTCCGGGGCTCTGGGTGCAATCATGTCTTTAAAGGCAGAGTACAAAATGCAGCTCAAAAGAGACCTGAAGAGTTCTACACTATTTTCATGAGGAAAGTCTTCCGTTTTTGATGTACCGAAAGATTAATTTGAAACATGGGGACATTTTAAACATCTTCACAGAGTTTATTGAAGGAGCAAGGCTGCTAAGAAGAGTTTTCCATTATTTTAGTGATCAGATGCTCCCAATTACTTGATAAAATGTATTATGAGGCAGAGATCTCTGTACTGTGCTTTTACATGACAGTAAAGTAACTCATTAACTCTTTTCTGTACAAATACACAATATTTACAACACACATTTACAATGAAGATGTACATATCATTTAAAAAAATAAGCTGCAAAGTAATTATGAAGAGTCTCTGAAATATTACACAGCACCACACTACAGGTAAGTGATTATTTCACATGCAGCACAATAGACACAACAGTCTAGGGACTAAACTAATGCTCAGATTGTGGTCTAAATCATTTTTGTTAGTCCTGACTAGAGCAGAACTACTGAAGCAATTGATCTACTTAGATGTTAACAACTGACTCAATGGGTCCACTGTAGTGGAAATTAACCAAACGATTCCAACTATATTTCAACACTGATAAACTACCTACTGTATTATGATTCTAGGGCCTTTGCATGCAGATGGCTGAATGAAATATATTCTTAATTCACAGAGAAAATATTATGATGCTTACTCTTATTAATATATTGATAGACATTAGATGCACAACTAGTAGACCAGCATAATTACACCTGGGCTAGCCTAGTCAAGGATTAAAGTGGCTAGAGTGGAGTTTGCTGATTGTTATTCCACAGACAAAACTTGGCTTCACAGATAAAATTTGGCTTCACAAAAAGAGGTCCGTCTCAGATGCAATACTATTGGGTTTTTAATCCTTCTGAGGCTTTCTGGTGTCTTTGTGTTCTTTACATATATGTGTTTTAATATGTATTTCTGGGTTTTGATACATGAAGTCTGGTGAATAGTCTTACCACAATTCTTAGTCTCTACAATGTTCAGCAAGCTATACTTAGCAAGCTCTTCTCATTGCTGACAAGAATGTCTTATTTTACACAGGAACAGCAAATTTTGCAAATTTGCATTTAGATAGCAAGATCAGTATGAAGAATTTTTTTACTCTGATCTTGCACTGGTGTTCAACTGAAGAGGAGGGTTCCTGACTAGACTGAACATGCTTCAACAACAGACACACTCAAGGCAGAGATTCTCCATGAGGTATACAATTGAATATTTGAAAGTAATTATTCCTGCTTATCAAATGGACAATAAGTTTGCTGACACCCCAGAGAATTTCCATTAGACAATAAAACGTATTACATGGTAGTAGTCTCTACCTGACACAAAAATATTAAGTAATATATTCATTTGAGCAACATCTTACAAACTGGCTTTATGGTTTAACCAGCATATACTATCACTTCAGTTATTCTGAACAATCAGTATGATGCAATGTTTCTAACCAAGTGAGCTGTCATATTATTCATTCATCGTTCTTCAGTGCAACCACAATGTTGGAAGAGCTATGTCAGAAATCAAGACAGTCTGTCATGATTGTTCCATTCTGTCTTTGAGGAGCTACCATTTTCTTCAGCCATACTAGATGTTTTCACTCTTGAACAAGGGTGCTTTATTATAAAGTGAACAATTTCTCTTTTCAGTACTCTTATATGCACTGGTCATTTGGACACGTACTATTTTCTTCAGTGGTATCATTCCATTCCTCATTATTGTAGGTTGAAAGAAACAAGTTCTCTAGTTGTGCCAGGAATTCTTCAGCAATGAAACTATTTGCTGCATTGTCCAGGGTCTTCCTCATGCATTCCAACAGCTAATTTAAAGTTTGTGAACAGAAACAAAAAAGTGATATTTATAAAGTAAACCTACCGTGCATCAATCCTGACTCTTCAAATGTAGCAACACATTGTGGCATTATTTATGCTATGACTATTCACTGAAGTGATGCCAACTGCTGCATGTCTGATACCTATGTATTTGTGGGCCCATCTACTTCAGTTAGTACTAACATACATATAATACAAATTTTTAATGTGCCCTGCTTTCAAAGTCAGATTCTAACATGCACATGACTATGTATATCAATATTACAAAAAATAACAATCTCTTTTCAAATGTTTACATCACACATTCTCCAGCAGGCATGTAAGAATCAAAACTTGGAAAAGATATGTGTTGGACCTCAACCAGAATCTTCTTGCCAGAATGAACAAAGGAAAGCAGTCTACCTAACTTGTGAATTCCTGTCTGTAATCCGAGAAAATGTGTTCTATACATCAATTGAATGCTTCCTTCATTCCCTATACCAAACCTCTGTTCAATTATAAAACTGTGCTTTAAATTTACACCCAAAATATAATGATTAATATCAAAAGATCTTTCTACAAAATCAGCAAGTTTGCTAATAAAGCAGTGATGACAGAAAAGACACAAAACATCATCAGTTTCTGTTTATGCCTTTTTTCAGCTCAATCTCCCCCATATTTAATAGACTGCATTTGGTTTAAATGGAACATAAAAATTAATCATAAAGGATCATTTATTTCAATGGATGTATCCAAAATATGACACAAGTTCCATCTGTAACTAGAAAAGCTTAAGAGATTTTTAGGTAAGAAGCAAATAATTTGTAATGATTACCTTCTGCAGACAAGTCAGATCTGAATCTCTATGGAAGATTTTATCCATGGGCACACAACTGTTGGAAGAATGATGACAAAACCAAATGAGATGATACATACATGGGCTAACTCAGACAGTAATTTGAATTTGACTTCTTCTTAACTGATTTCAAAATTCAAGCAGTCACGCACCTATGAGACATCCTGTATTTCTCAATTATCCATCGTGTTTTTTCCAGTACCAGTTCCCACCTAGGTTCCTCCAACATTTCTCGGACTTCAAACTTGTATGGCAAACCTGTCACCAAAATGTTTCATGTTCAATACATTCATTATGCATGCTTTTTCTTTTCAGATATGAAATGCATCACTTCCCTCCCATGTGGGGGCAGTGTGTGCACATGGCTGTGCTAGTGGGTGTGCATGTGCTATGCTACCATTAAGAAATACATACAGTGCGTCCTCACCTTATGCGGGGGATCCGTTCCGGATCCCGCCACGTAAGGCGAATTCCGCCTATGCTCGAGCCCCATTGGAAACAATGGGGCTCGTGCGCGGCGGCACGGCCGCGCGCGGGGCGCAACAGGCATGTACGCCCATTCAATTGAATGGGACGTGCCGCCCTTTCCGTCCCGCGCACGCGCCGCAGCTTGAGCACATACGCTCAAGTCCGTGTATGGCGCGGGCGCACTGTACACAGATTTCAGTATTCACACCAGGAGAAGGGGTCCAAAACGGATCCCCCATGGATACAAAGAATAGACTGTCTATGGGAAAGGAATAGGAAATGTATACAAGTCCTTGGCCCAATTCCCAGCCCTTAAATCAGGATAGGCAACTTCAAGGGATCAAAGGAGCTAGTAACATAACATCACAAGTAATATAACTGGATGTCCGTTTCTGCTTTCAACCACCCTCTGCATTTATTTTTCAACTAAAATAAGGCACACAGAAGCTATGCTACTTGTTTTGAAAGTGATTTGTGTTTCCTGGCTTCTGGAGTGCAATTCTCCATTTTTAAACAAAAAATGTGTGATCGTTTATTTGTAGTAGTGTTGGGGAGATGTACACCATCCACATGTGACCTACCCCAGCCTAACTCCTAGTTCCATTCTTATGTTCAAATTACAACTCGGACAGAAGCATTCCCCTTTTAAACATGTCAGTTCAAATGAATCCTTATTTCTTGATAATCTGGTGCCAGATTTCTAAAACAGACGCTAAGAGAACGGAGGAAAGCCTCAGACTATGCCCTATGTTGCCATCACCACCACCATCGCTAGGCTTCCAAAATTCTAAAACATTCACGATTATCCATGAAGAACTTTATTTTGGTTTCTTTGTCAAAATGCTAAGCTCAAAGACTGTAAAAACTCCCCATATATTTATACTACATGTATCTTACTTTTTAAAAAAGAGAGAGCACCTGAGGAAATGAACTGTAATACAACTGGAAATTAGTCAGTGTTAAAGATGCCACAGAGACTTTTCTCTTGCTGCCCCTTCTTTTTATATAATAAAAGAGCTTATTCACTATCATTATTTAAGTACTGACATTCTCTCATTTGTCTTTCTAGTCAGTACACTTTACAATGTCCGTTTTCAAAACAAATTTGAATAAAGATGAGTAGCAGACAAGGAAGAAGAACAATTCCTATGTATACTTACGATAAGATCCATCAGAACTTGTCTCATCACTGATTACCAGACAAGTAATCTGGGAATATGGAAGAGGGTTATTTCGATTGTAAGGACTAATGATCACTCCAACAAACGCTGATCCACCTCTTGAGAAATAACTCTGTAGGGGCAGGGGATAATAAAAAGGTTAGAATGAAAACTAAAATGTTTTCCAATGTGATCTCTGGGGGGAAAACCCCACCCTACCACCTTAAATGACAACGTAATATATGATAGTTAGCAGTCATATATTCAATTATTTAGTTAATGGCCAATACATGAACCAGATGGTGCTTTAAATGGCCACACTTTAAAATCTTTATTAGTTTTTCTTTGCAGACCAAGTGACCAGATGTCCAGCTTTTCCAGGTCATGTTCTACATTTCAATCTTCTGTCCAGAAGGAATTTTGAGAATGATTTAGAAGCATGAATTTACATTTCTATGAATGTTTTCAGCTTTTACTTTGTAATGTCCTACATTTTTCTTAAATGTCCTACATATTTCAGCGCCCTACCCTCCTTTGCAGTTATAACATCTGGTCACCCTGTTTGCAGAAGGTCATTATGAAATCAGCTAGCAATAAAACAAGCCCATTCCCATGTTATTTACACACAGATGAACCTTACTTGGTATTTTGCTTGTGTATCAATATCTCGTATTGAGGGATTTGGGTCAAAAGCAGGATGAGAATGATACCACCCAATGATACTGTAGCCTCTAGCAGCAAGTGCCTCTGATGCCTGAGTTTGCGAAACTGGGTCCATTTCACACTGCAATCCTGTGCTGAGACTATTGCATGGTTCTGCTGTGCAGACCTGCAATAAACCAACAGGGAAGGTTAAATGCATAACAATTCAGCAATGATTTATTGTTAATGGCAATACACCACTCTTTTAAAGTTAGCGGCCTCTTGATTTCTAAATGTAATAAAACCTTTTTTTCAAATTTGAGTCTTAAGCTACTACACTCAGAATCCCCCCAGTTAGCATGGCCACTTGCCATCTTGACCAAAGGATTCCGAGAGCTGTAGTCCAAAAGACTTCTAAACTAGACCACCCTGCATTAGGCCATGCTTCCAAGCAACAGGTAGACCACCCTGCATTAGACTGAGAGAAATTTTAAATATCAGCATGTATGATACTTACTTCAACTATTCCATTTTTTTCAGAGTATCTTCCACCAAGCAAGCCTATTACCTCTGCCATGGAAACATGTGCATGCTAGAAAATGTAAGAAACATACTATTTAGTATTATTCTTGAATTTCTGTAGGAAAACAGTACTCTGGAACCCTTTTGGTTAGTTTCAATGAGATTTTGTTGTTGTTGTGTACCTTCACATTACTTTCTGACTTACAGCAACTCTAAGGTGAACCTATCACAGGGTTTTTGGCAAGATTTGTTTAGAGGAGACTTGCCAGTGCCTTCTTCTGTAGGTGAAAGATTGTGACTTATCCAAGGTTACCAAGTAGATTTTCATAGCCAAGTGGAAATCAAAAGCCTGGTCTCCCAGAGCCCTACTCCAACACTCACATCACTATGGAATATTGGCTCACCAACTAGAGTTAGACCAAGGAACTAATTGTTGAATAGTAACTCAACCCATAGATAAAATCAATTGATTAAATGGCTCTTTTGCACTAACAGAATTTAGGTTAATCCCTGCTAACCTCTCCCCTCTAACAGTCTCCACATAAGGACACATCAAGAACAATTATGAGGATGGTGGAAGATGATAAATAATTACAGATTCTGTATTTGGAGATCATGCTAAATTATGCTTTCTTATGTTCCTCCTGAACAACCAGGCGTTCCTTCTTTGGCCAGTGTCAATGCCAGGGGTTCCCATTATGAAATTTTGAAGATCACAAACCAAACAGATATCCTTTACTGAGCTAATGACAACAGGAAAGGCACTAAAAAGCTTTGCTGAAGCCAAGTTAGTTATGCTCCATCAATGGAATAAAACACACTAACATACTAATAATCTCCAACTTCAGCAGGGATGTAAACTGACATTTCTTCTTAACATATTTGCAAAAATTTATCTATTCCATTACAACTTCTCTAACAGTTATCATTATAAAGGAAGAGTGGGCCACATGCCCATATTTGACATATTTGTAGCCTCTGGGTCCACCCTTTATTGTAAAAGAAATTTTTAAACTGCTAACTTCAGATTAAAAACATTTTGAAAAGGGTGTGTGGGCTGCAACAAGTCCCAGGGCAAGGTAAAAATGGCTTTTAGATCTGCCAAAGTTGCCCGCTGCTATCATGAAGTTAACATTCTTGTATTATCCACAGAAACAATGAATTCCAGAACATTTCAGCTACGCTCCCTCCTGGCTGACTATTCTGGATCACTGACATTTTACTGTGGGTGAGTTTGTACAGCCTGGCTCTTGTTAAGTCAGGAAACTGGTGCATAAATTTTATTGACAACACTGGTCTACTAGAGCAGGACTAGTCAAAATGGCAGTCAATGAAGCAGTGTTGGTTTCCAGCAAGTTTCCAGGAAAAAGGAAACAGTTGCAGCCAAAGGGCACCAAACCTTGACATATTAGAGAAAAACTGACAGTTCCCCCCCATCAAATAGCCTGATAAGCACTGTACTGGATTGTGCATATCAAGGTGGGAAATCTGTGACACTCCAGGGGTTGAGGAACTACAACTCCCATCATCTACCAGCACTGGCTAAGCTGGGTGGGACTAATGGCAACTAGAGTCCAATGACATCTGGAAAGCCACATACCAGCCATGATGCAGGTGATGCAACAGAAGCCTGAAGAGCAGCAATAAGGGCTATAATTTTACCTTGCCATGGGCCAAACCTCCTTTTAACTTTGAAGTGAATCATGTCAATCATGTACATTGACAAAACACACAGCTCTTACCAAATCCATAATCAGAAGTGCCTCTGCAGCAACTCTTACTTGGAATGGCTCCTAAAAAGATAAAAATGATAAGGAAAGCTTGCTTAAGTAAACAAAGGTGTCCTCTTGTTTGTCTTTTAAATCATACTTACTGGTTTTTCTTCTGTGAAGGAACAGCAAGGAATCAGCTGAAAGGGATCAAAGGAACTATAAAATGAAAGAAAATTTCTCTGAAAATATAGAAATAATAGAAGGAAAAACTCATAGCCACATAATTTCTTCACTGCCTTAGTTATTAACTCCAAAATTATATAATTAATTTCAATATATGTCATTCTAGTTATTGGTTTAAACCCATATATTGATGAAGAAGGTTTAAAAAGTCATAAGACTATCTCACATGTTGTTTTAACAGTAATTTATTCAGTAATGAACTCAGGTTTAAACAGAGATTTACCACTTGGGTGTTGCTAACAGGCAACAGTCACACCTAAAGACAAGCAAACTGAGACATTAGAGACATGAAAAATAAACCTTTTGGTATTCCTTTGTCCTTTACTGGCTTTTGGAAGTTGAAGCTTCTCATCTTCTCTTCTCTTCGCTAGCTCCTCAGCAGAAAGGTGCTAAAAAAACCAAATCTTTATTAGGGAAACTAACTTAACACATTGACAGAAAATCAAATACATGTATATTCACTGAAAGCAATGAGCTTAAACATAACAGACTCTGTTGTCAGGAACACAACATGTCTGCTATTTATAACAGCTGTTATCACTGTTCGCTTATGTGTGTGTCACATCCCCTTTGAATGGCAAGAATGCACAAAGCCTCAGCAACAAACAAGGCCAAAACCAACTTTTTTATATAGTGAGTTAAACCAACTTTCTATAGTTTTCTCATTTCAAGTTTAAACTAATTTTGAAATGGCGTAAGACTGTACCACTCTACCACAAACATCTAGTTGGTGACCTGTCCTGTTCCTCACTTCCTTTCCTGTGTTTCTGCTAAGATAGCTGAATAGCCATGATACATCAAAATGCAGCATCTACCTCAGCAACCCCAGTGGCCAGCCTACAGTGATGTGCTGTTAAAATAAAATTGTATCTTGGTTTATTTTATTTATTTATTTTATTGGATTTATATCCCACCCTTCTCCCAAAATGGGATTCAGAGTATTCTGGATATACCATAGCATCTTTATGCTTGCGGCCATATCACGCACTGTTTCCAAACCAAAGTTTCCAGATTTACTTTCCTCCAAGAGTTGCACAAACCATTTTGCACATGAACACCTTTTTACCTAGATGGTGGGAAATATGAAAAACACAGTGACTTGGATCTCTTAAGCATGATTAGCAGAGATCCACTGAAAACAATAGAACAAATTTGCTGTGACAAACATTGACCCTGCTGCTTTCATTGGGTCCAACCTATAAATGTTATAAAGCTCAGCAAGGGACAGGTGGGATGGATGACTTTATAAAGGCATTCTTTGGCTGCCCTCACCATGTAAGATACACTAAGTGGCTACAGTAGAAAGATAAACTTTGTGGCACCACCTTTACTGTGAAATGCTCTATCCAGAGAGGCTCCCTTAGTAACTGTAATTGATGTAATTTCAGTACCTAGCAAAGAACTTTCTAAAATTTTCAGTACACCACACACTGCTGCTTTCTGCAATAGTCCACTAATAGCTTTTAGACTATGATTTTATCCTCTGATGTTTTAACATTCTTGCGGAGAGTTGAAACTTTACCTAAAAAAACTAATGTGCTTGTAGTTGTCACTTTTTGTAAGTGATCCTGGGAGTCTATTCAAGTGATACAATTGATACAAATGAAAGCTTTTATCACAGGTCCACTTGTCTTTAGCAAACATCAATAGTATCATTAATGTTACCTCAAATGTCTGTCCTTCCAAATCTCTGGCATCACACCAGTTTCCCCATGGGTCTCTGACTCGACGTCTCCTTGTACGCTGTACCAGACAGAACACATTCACATTCCTATTCAAGAGCTCCAAAGCAATTCATGGAACTACTGTGGAATACTTAGGTCTGCACTGTCACACCCCTAATAACTTGTTGGATGCAGGCGACTGGTGACCTGGGGTTGCTATGACCCACTTTTTGAACATGTGTCAAGATAAGTCACTAGCCACCTGCATTCAAAGTGAACCACCTACACACCAATATTTTCATTATCATTACACATCTGAAGGATATGGATAGCCTGCATGATGTGTATAGATGATGCAGACATCATCCTGATAGGAATGAATAAACCAGCCAAAGCTTCCAAAGTTACTTCTTTTAAAAAAAGTATTTCAATATGCCATCCATTGCAAAGCCCTCAAAAGTTGTTATTTTACATTAACATATGAATAATCATAATTAGTAACTTATTATCAGTATGCTTGTAGCACCTTTGACACTAACTGTGAGAAAGACGTTGTAGCATAAGCTTTCATAGGCTAGGTCTACTTTGTCAACAAAAGCTTTTGCTACAACATCTTTTGCACAGTTAAGTGTCAAAGGTGCTACAAGAGCCCTCTGCATACTGATACTGATATTCCAGACTAAAACAGCTATGTCTCTGAAAGCATTATCAGTGTTATCTTTTTGCAATCCCCCCCAACCCCTTAACAGTGAGAAGAGACATGTTTCTCAAAATACATGTTTCAAAGTTAACTTTGTAAAAACATCCCCACACATTACCATTCCTCTGAAATGTAACTTCATTACACTCTTTGTAACCTGCCACCATGGCAACTCATTAGAAATGACTACATTATGCATGTAACTCATGACATTCAAGTTCTTCATCCAGCATAGAAACAGACAAATCTGAATTTTCCCAAACATATCTTTTCTTTCAACAGAGCTAATAAATATAGGTAGCATTAACTAGTCTTCAACGTTTGTAGTAAATCATACTAATATGACTGAAGCTGGCAGGAATAGGGACACATTTGGATTTCATATAAATATCTGTTGTATTGGTTTCAGTTTTTAAAAAGATTATTATAAACAATTATTTGGCTTTTCTTTGGCAGGTTACAGACCGCCAAAAAATACGGAGCGACTACGTATTAGGGTTAGGAAGGTGCGGTGCTTTCGCACCCCCCTAACCCTAATACGTAGTCACTACGTATTTTTTGGTGATGGCCGTTTCAGACGGCCGCCGCCATGTTTACATCTTGGACGCATAGCGTCCAGACGTGTCGTGGCGCCTATGACGTCGCGAGTGCGGCAGCAGCACCTCACGGCGTCATAGCTGCGCCGCAGAAAGAAGCTCCATTTTGGAGCTTCTTTTTTGCTCCGTAAGGGAGCCGCGCGGTTTGGCTGCAGCGGCTCCCTCACGGAGCAAGCGGCGGTGGTGGCAGATCGCCGCAAAGCGGTGGTTTATAACCCGCCTTTATTCACTAAATAGAAACACACTAATTTTAAGTGTGTTTACCAGTTTTTATGCTTTTAGCGATCATTCTTTATTGAAGCAATATGTAACTTATACTGTAGGAATGAATCAAAACTCCAAGAGTTACAAAGGAAAATTGAGAATTTTGGTAACATATATTCCTTTTGTTCTTACCATAGACTGCAGCCGTTGCACAAATTGATATGCATCAATAGCGTCCTTGCCTTCTCTGGGACGTATTTTGTCTGTATTCTGTGGTCTGTTATATACAGCCTGGTCTGTAAAAATAAAAGGAAGTGGTTATTCAAGCTAAAACCTGCATAGTGTTCCCCCAGTCACTGTTCTTGACTGGTTGTCCAGGGAGGAGATGTAGTTAGATTTCAGCATCTCTAAGGGAGGAATAACTTTTTTCCCTTTTCTCAAACTGTCCAGATACTCTCACTCCAACATGCAATTCTGTCAGTCCATTTGTTTTATGACTTTGGTTTTCAAGTTATGTTAACTCATTTGTCGCATTTCTGAGTGGAATTGCAGGGTACAAATGTAATATAAACACGTGTGTGGCATTCCCGTATTTATAAAATGTTGGGAGCTTTGTGGAAAATTCCTGTGAAGAAGAAGGATATAAATGCAAAACTAAAAAGATAAAAGTTTACTTCATACCACATCCAAAGTTAATTGCTCCTATTAATTCCAGGTATGTGTGTATACGTCCTATGCAGTTGACATCACCACAGTTCTTCAATCCTGGGCGTACCGAAGTCTTGTTCAGGTATTTTGGTTTGATTCTTTCCCTGTAATAAAAAATACAACCAGAAGCAAAAGATAAAAATTAGGAGTTGATTCAGTGAACAAGTAAATGTGCACCACCTGAAATCTGTTAAGTATAGGTCCACAATTAGTATAACTACAATTACCAGTCTGTTAAATTTGATCCATTCCATTCAGGCAGATACACACTATATAGTAATTATAAATCAGGAACTATACATCCCTGATTTAGAGATTCAGCAACCTAACAAATTTTATGATCAAGAAATACTGCTGTACTTGACATTTCTGTTACGTTTACTGTAGTAACTTGGAAAGCATGAAATCCATAAGGAAGAATGAGCTTTATGTAGTTATTTTTTTATGTCTGCATAATTCTGGCAGTTCGGCAGAATGTTTTCCTAACGATTTGAGAGTGTGAAGAGAATTTGTGAAAGCCAACATTTTTAGAAGACTGAATAAAAGCAATTTTAAAACCGAATTAGCTTTCAATGAAACTCAGAGACACTTTCTAAGTATGTTCAGATAAAGCTAAAGTCACTGAAGTCAATGGCTCAATTCCAATTATTAGTCCCTGCTAGATAGGCCCAAGAAATCAATGACCCGCTCCGGATGGGCGTATAGTACGTCCCCAGGACGTACTAGAGTTAGGAAGGGGCATCACTTCCTGACGCCCCTAACCCTAGTACGTACTGGGTACATAGAAAGTGGCGGTGCCCGTCCACACGGGGGCCGCAATTTTGACGTCATGGATGCATAGCGTCCGGACGTCACAAGTGCGCCATTGGCGCCTCGCGACATCATAACCACACCGCGAAAAGAAGCGCCATTTTGGGGCTTCTTTTTGCAGCGCAGAGGAGCCACGCGGTTTGGACGCTGGGGCTCCTCTGTGCTGCAAATGGCAGCAGCAGCAGACCACCCGTTTTGGGCGGTCTGTAACGCACCATTGATACATATGTGTTAACTTACCAAGACTTCACTGATTCAGCTGGGACTATCAACTAGGTTTGATACAAAGGAAGCAACTATGGACAAGTTCAAAGGACTTTTTAAACCATAAAGAGACATCCAATTTGGGATAGCTATGAAAAATATTTCCAAAGAATCTTTGCTGCATGGGCCAAATACACCCCATAGCAAGAACATTGTTTTACAGGCATTGTAAAGCACTGGGGACCTCACCTCCAAAAACAATACAACTTCTTGGTCCAATTTTTTTCTTACAAGGAACTGGGTGTTTCAGACTGACAACATGTTGTCACCACTTGAAATCAAAAGTTTGTTACCAAATACAGGGAATGTTAGCATAAGTTTGTTCTCAGTGAGTGTTTTTAGACACAGGACACACACAGTTATTCATTTTTACTCTAGGCTTTACACACTGTCTAATATGTTGACGACCATGTTCTTAAGTTAGAAGATGGATAGGTCAGAAGGAAAAGAACTATCCTGAATGAATAGTTTCCATAACTTCTGGTTTCAAAGTCTTCTCCAAAGTCTACTTAAAATCCCAGAAGCTTTTCCTCACATCTTGGCAGCATGACAGCAATAGCCTAGAATGGAGTTAGGTTACCCATGAGTAAG
>NC_056526.1:7843645-7881036 GCF_019175285.1 Sceloporus undulatus | reverse complement strand
AAGTGGTCCACCTACTGGTTCCATTTCCATCATTATCTGCTTTCTCTATATAATAATAATAATAATAATAATAATAATAATAATAATAATAATAATAATAATAATAATAATAATTTTATTCCGCTTTTTCACAAAGGAATCAAAGCAGATTCCAACAGTATAAATAAAACATCAAACAATTAAAAATTACAATTTAAAAACCCCAAAACCCCAACCCTCCCCCCATCATAAAAACAGTGATCAACCCATAAAAAGAGATTAAACATCAAAAATTTTAAAACTATCCCACAGAAATACATTAAAATTTCAGGCAGATTAGCAGAAGAAATGAATCTTACCTTTCCCCCAGAACTGCAACTCATTCATTGCTACTCAATCATCTGAGTGAAAACCAGTCTTATGTGTAAAGTGAGCCAAAACCTCACACAGGTGCAGAGCCTGAACATTTAATAACGGGCTTTCTAGAATATTCTGCAAAGTGCAGGTCAAAACTTCTGCGTACAAGGCACAGTTCTGCAGTAGCTGGATATTCATACAAGTCATGTTCCTCCAGGAGGACTGAATCAGTAGGCTACAAAACATCCACATTTATTTTGCATGTAATATCCTATTATTTTTCTCCTTATAGACATATGTTACTTACCACTGATCCAAAATATAGTTTCTAATTTTCAGGTAGCGTTCAGGTGTTTTGGCCTGACGTCCCACAAAAAACTCTGGTATTGCTTGTTTTTCTTCTTCCATTATGGTATTTCTATCTATTTCTACTTCTTGATCAGGTGGTTTAAGCTCTTCTGCATCCATGTGATTCTCCTCTTCTAGCTGGTCGGAAGGATGGACAAGAATGCTGCTTTCACTTAAGTCTCTTTGTTCACCACAAAGCTCTGGGCTAGAAACCCAATTAGACCCATTAGAACTTCTTACTTCATTGCACCTCTGATTCTCTGAATTCACAGATTCATGACTATTGTTCTCAGAACATGACACTGTTGTCTCTAGCGTACCAGGGCTTTCCTCTGACTTTGGACTGTATTTTGCAGTTAACAGAATGGCAGATGTATGTCCTTCAGAATCTAAAGTAGGCACTGTCCAACTGCTTTGCCTGGATAGACTCTTTGGAGAACCTAACAATTCACACCTTCCAGATTCTTGCTGAGGGATGTGAGAAAGAAGCTCATCCATTTCATCTGTAATATCAACTTCTTCATCATCTGATAATTTTTCAATTTTCACTGCGTTCAGGTTAGGATCTGCTCGGCCTCTTAATTGTGTAGATGCACATACCACTGTCTTTCCCTCATCATCCTCATTGGTACTGGGAACAGGAAAACTGACACACTGTCGCCGCTGTTCCACTTTCTCTGAGCCATCAGTCTTTGCCTTACAGATATTAAGAAAAGTTAAACATAACAAAATTCAAATGAACAAAAATATTATTTGAAAATCACATTCAAGTCCTTGAAATCCATATAACTAATTGTTAGATATAGTATGGTATCCAAATAACCTCCCCAGCTGACAGAGCATGCTGTTATTGGAACTAAAAAGAATTCCCTCTTTGTCATGCATGCCCTCAAAATTTGCTCAAAGGAAGAAGGGACTGCAAAAGGAGGAAAGAAGATTTTTTTTGCTTGTTGAAGTCTGCTTTTAAGTTTGATTTCACCCACTGATTAAAAATAAATTGTCTTGATTAAAGTTAGGCTCCCTTCCAAAAGACCACTAATTTGAAGGCTTTGAAGATTTTTCTTTATCTGCACTACTTTTGTTGCATCTGTGTATTGCCCAGGAAGTTTGCACATCACTCAAAAATGTCCAGAATACTCTAGAAATTCCAGATGTAGGTTTGCAGGGAAGATGACAAACAGCAAAGTATTGTCAGGGACAATCAGTGGCCATACTGGCTCAAGATTCTAAGAGTCCAGTCCAGAAACTTTCCCAAACCCTGTATCCAAGTCTGTTTACTAAAAGACCTTCCAATTTCTAGTCTCAACTGGGATTCAAAGACAGGTAAAAAGTTCTTCTAATGTTATCCCTGATACAAACATTATCTCTGTAAGGAATTTCTCCTCATACACCTGAGCTGCTCACTTGTGTTTGACTCATGTACAAAGAAAAAGAAACTGAGCTGCTCAGAGTGATACGGTACTGTGGTGAAGGAGATTATAGAAATTGTATCTGCAAAAAACTTACCTTGTTCTTAAAGTACTGCCTGGCATAGCTCTTTACTTGAAGAACATTGCGACTTCCAATCATCATAGCAATTTTTGTCCATCTTCTCCCAAATTTAGTCTGATGGAAAATAAATATTGATTCTGTTCAGAGATAAATTAATTCACTATCTTCTTCTAAGCATTATAAACATAGCTTAAGATCCTTATTTAAAAAAAAAAACCCAAAACTAAGTATGTGCAGCATTTATCTGGACTAGCATCCACAAATGGAGGAGGTTTAAACTTTCTCATCACCTTGCTATTATCTCCCCTCCACGCACTTAAGGAGATTAACAAAAACCAATCCATCAATGGAATGTTTTCTCACCCCTTTTTTATTCCTCTGTTGGGTGAAGATGAATTATTAGATAACAGTTAAATAGGAAGGGAGCTTTAAAATTTGTCAGCCACCCGATCAAAATGTTTTTACCCCCAAATACTATCTAGTGAAATAAGGATGGGGAGCAAGTGTAGTGTAATGATTTAAGCATTGGACTATGACTCCGGAGACCAGGGTTCAAATCCCCATGCAGCCATGGAAACCCACTGAGTAACCATGGGGAAGTCACACTCTCTCAGCCTTGGAGAGAGGAAAAAGCAAACCCCCTTTAAACAAATCTCTGAATCCATGACTGACTAAAACATATAATAAATACCATGCATAACAATCAGTAACTAACTTATTTTCCTCCAGTAAGTCATCTCAGAAAGTCCTGCTGGCTTTTCCAGAAAACTAATTTAGTATTGAATTATTTTATTACAATATGAAGGCTTCAGCACTATTACACTTTTTAGACAAATAAAATACACTACAAAACAAATTCAACATCATATCACTTCTAACAACAGTCAGTTGATACTTAC
The DNA here is from genome assembly GCF_019175285.1 of Sceloporus undulatus. Lineage (NCBI taxonomy): Eukaryota > Metazoa > Chordata > Lepidosauria > Squamata > Phrynosomatidae > Sceloporus > Sceloporus undulatus. The sequence goes on along the minus strand of NC_056526.1, from coordinate 7,877,962 downwards.
CAGTCCCTGTTCAAAAAGCTCTTTTTCATCTGTTGTCCACTTCAATGATCCACTTCCCAATTTTGTAGGAGAGCGTAACCTAACAGAAAAAATAAATCAGAATATGCTTGAGTTTATGTAGGTGACTCAAAAGGGGGAGAGGGGCTTAAGAAATCCCATCTCTGATGTTTTATATTTTTTAATTAATACTTTGAAATACTCGTAATACAGAGAGAAAAGCAGCATGAACAGAAGCCATATTATCTGCTTTAAAAACACATATAAAGGACAATATTAATTATTTCATCTACTTATTATTTTATATTATTATTTATTTATTAGTAGTAAGAGTGTTGGACTATGGACCAAAACAGACTGCAGAAATAATCCAGTTTGAGACCACTTTAAGTGCCCTGGCTCAATGCTGGGGGATTCTGGGAATTGTAGCTTTGTGAGGCATTGAGCCTTCTCTGTTGGAGAGCTCTGGGGCCACAACAAACTAGAGTTCCCAAAATTCCCTAGCACTGAGCCAGGGCAGTTAAAGTGGCCTCAAATTGGATTATTTCTGCTGTCTGTTTTGGCCCTATGACTCTGGAGAGTAGGTTTCAAATCCCCACTCAGCCAAGAAAAAACTACTAGGTGAACTTGGGCAAGCCACATTCTCTCAGCAAACAGAGGAAAGAGGAAAGCAATGGCAAAACTCCCTCTTGCCAAGAAAGCTCTGTGACAGGGTCACATTCGAGTCATCATAAATCAGGAACTACTTGAAAGCACACAAAAATAAAACATAGGTCAAATATGTTGCCACCTTTCAAAAAAAACCTGAGGTAGATTCAGAAGATTAAAAGCATGCAAAAAGAATGATCACAGCTATTGCAGGCTTTTTAAAAGAAGTTTCTATTTGAGTCTAAATTAATACAAAATGGCCAATCTGAATTTAAATGTAAAATTAGAAGGACATACGTGACTTTTGCTTCTTTCTTTTGTGGACTGCAAAAAAACAAAACAACAACAAAATCAAGACATGTTACCTTAAAGCAGGGGTCGGCAACCTGCGGCCCACGGGCCGCATGCGGCCCGCCAAGGCCTTCTTACCGGCCCCTACGCAGTCCTGCCGCCGATTTTCCCCGTTTTCTCGCCGCTCCGGCCGCCATTTTGTTTTTCAAAATGGCGGCCGAAGTCTCGCGTGACCTCAGGATGGCAAAGGTCACGCGAGATTTCGGTCGCCATTTTGAAAAACAAAATGGCGGCGCACCATATAGGAGGCCTGGTGCAGCCCCTGGAGCACTCCAACAGGGCTCCAGGGGCTGCAGCAGGCCTGCAACAGGCTCCACCTTGCCTTCCGCCCTCCTCCTCCTCCTCCCTAAGAGCAGGGAAAGGAGGAGGAGGAAGAAGGAAGGAGTACAGAGCGAGGGAGCCAGAGCAGCAGCTGCAGCCACAGCAAAGCCAGAGGTTGGTTCATTGGGGGAGGGGGTTAGCTGGGTCTTCTTTCTGCAAAATGCCCTCTGAGCACCTTGTGGCTTTTCAGAGTTGAAACTGTGTTCATGCTTGCTGTAGTTTATTTTCAATTGCATTTTAGTAATTTCTTTGCTTGTACCTTTATTATTATTATTATTATTATTATTATTATTACTACTACTTGCCCTGGGTGTTCTTTCTGCAAAATGCCCTCTCAATGAGAAAGAGGGGGAGGAGGTGGAAATGTGAGTCATTTCAGGTCTGCCTTGGGTTTTTTCCATTATTTTTTAAAAATATATACCACTTATTTTTGTTGTTTTATTTCATTACAGTATTTTTATTATTGCTTTTTATTTCATTTCATTATTTTTATTATTTATGAAGGTGAGACAGTGTGACTTTCCAAAGTGCTGTAACAAAGGTCTGCTGTAACAATGACAGTGGTGGTGGTGATGACGATGATGATTCGGTGGAAGCTCCACCCCCAGTGTGTGGCTCCGCCCCTGGAGGGTGGAAGCTCCACCCTGGCATGTGGCTCCACCCCCAGAAGGTGGAAGCTCCACCCCCGGCATATGGCTCCACCCCTGGAGGGTGGAAGCTCCACCCCCAGCTTTGGCCCCCCAGTTGTCTGAGGGACAGCAACCTGGCCCCCGACTCAAAAAGGTTGCCTACCCCTGCCTTAAAGCTTGTAACACAATTACTCCTCATTTTGAAATGTGTGTCTAATGCCTGTTTCTTCCCATACATAATTACCTTTTTGTGCACTTTTTATCACTTTCTTTCAGTTCATGCCAAAGTTTTTCTGGAAGTGATTTATTCGACAGATAGTATCTGAAACGTATTAAGGATCAATGCTGTTTCACTACACTGCTGCATTCATAATTCATTATTTCTTTTGCTAAAATTTTATTAGTACAATCTAATGAATATGTTACTTGTATCCAGCAGATTACCCACAGCATAACTGCAAATGCCTCCATAAAATAATAAAAATAAATAAATAACTTTATTTATATACTGCCCTTCAAAACATCAGGGCGGTTAACAGCAATATTCAATACAATTTATAAAAACAATACCATTAAAACAGTAATAAAAGAACTTGTGCCAGATCACAAACAATTGACAGAGGGGGGAAGAGGACTCTCAGGGCAAAGAATCAGGGGTAAGCCTGCTTGAAAAAGAACGTTTTTAGCCCCTTCTTAAATTGGGCCAGGGAGGTTGCTGAACGGAGCTCGATGGGCAGCGAGTTCCAGAGGGTGGGGGCCAAGATGGAAAAGGCCCTTCTAGTGGTGTAAACCAATCTAGCCTCCAGAACTCTTAACAAATAATGCCCGGTGGATCTGAGTGTGCGGGGCGGATTATACGGAAAGAGGCGGTCCTTTAAGTACCCTGGGCCCAAGCCATTTAGGGCTTTATAGGTTATAACCAACACCTTGTATTGCGCCCGGAAGCGAATAGGCAGCCAATGTAGGTCTTTTAAGACCGGTGTTATATGACTGGTCCTAGATGTATTAGTGACCAGTCTTGCTGCCATTTTCTGCACTAATTGCAGCTTCCGGGTATGGTACAAGGGTTGCCCCATGTAGAGCGCATTGCAGAAATCCAACCGAGAGGTTACCAGAGCGTGTACCACTGTTTCTAGGTCCCCCTGGCTCAGGTAGGGACGCAGCTGGCGTATCCGCCGAAGCTGATAACAGGTGCTCCTGACCGTCGCGTCCACCTGAGATGTAAGGTGGAGCAACAAGTCGAGGAGCACCCCCAGACTGCGTACAGAGTCCCTCACGGGAAGCGTGATCCCATTCAGGACAGGTGGAACCACCGCCATCCCTGGGCCAGGAGAACCTATCACAAGTACTTCCGTTTTCTCTGGATTCAAGCTGAGTCTGTTTTCCCTCATCCAGCCCATTACCGACTCCAGACAGGCCATGAGAGGAGAGATGCCATCCCCGGTCACTGCATCAGTCGGAGACATAGAGAAAATTATTTGGGTGTCATCAGCGTACTGATAACCCCGCGCCCCATGTCTCCAGATGATCTCTCCCAGCCGTTTCATGTAAATGTTGAAAAGCATGGGAGACAGAATGGCTCCTTGAGGGACCCCAGATGTTAGGGGTCTCTTGTCGGAGCACACGTCTCCCAGCTGCACCATCTGGAACCTCCCAGAGAGGTAGGACCGGAACCACTGGAGCGCAGTGCCCCCGACTCCCACCTCTACCAGGCGCTCCAGATTGCTGATTCATTAGAAACACAAGAATGTATCTGTATATATGCCTATACAACATATAATACAAAGCTTTGTATAGGAAAAACCCTTCCAATCTTGAATTTTTTTTGCATTACATTCAATGTTTTTTTAAAAAAAGTTTTCAACAATGCAAATGCCTAATGCTAACTTTACATTTCCATTATTGAGACGGCGCGGAGGGGGCACCTTTAAAACGCTATACTGTATATAGAATACAGAACAATCCTGATAGTACAGTCCTACACATCTCTGTTAAGTAGGAAGCCCTGTTCAGTTTAGTAAGACATACTCACACATGCATTTGGGATGCAATAAGTATGAGTTATGCTGATTTATAGGGTCTTGATTAGATTCAAGGAGGACAGAAATTGAAGAATAACCTTTGTAAAATAAACACATGGCTTCTGGCACTGAAAGTAGTGTTATGGTGATAAGAGTTCAAATTAGGTTCTCAGGGATCCATTTTCAAATGGTGTTGGTGACCTGTGAATTTGAATTCTGCATCACAGTACCATTTTCTCCTGTCGTCAAAATTTTGTTTCATCAGAATAATGGGGAAAGGATACTCTTCTTCTAATAACATCTTCTCAATGGCAGCCTTGTTTTCTTCACTGATTGTGTTATCAAGACTCCATGGCTAGGAGAAAAACATATAAACATTATTCAGCCTTGGAAAAAAACATATTAATGGTCAAGCCAACTATGGGGAGGTAGGTTAATATTCCTCATGTTATTCATTGGAGAGCTGAAGTGAAAAGATAACAGATTTTCTAGACTACTCAGAGAACTTATGGCAAACTTTGGGTTAAATCCACTGTTAGTCCACTAGACCAGAGTCAGCGATATGAATGGGACATCTTAGTAATAAGTAACATATGTTTCATTGATATGAATGGGTTTATTCTGTTGTTGCTGCTGCTGCCCATCTTCAAGTTGTTTCTGACTTATAGCAACCCTATCCTGGGGTTTTCTTGCCAACACTTGTTCAGCAGGGTTTGCTGTTGCCTTCTTTATGGGCTGAGAGTGTGTGAATTGCTCAAGGTACCAGTGAGTTTATGTGACTGAACAGGGACTCAAACCCTGGACTCCCAGATCCTAGTCTAACGCTCAAACTACTACATCATGCTGGCTCTTATTTATTTATTGTATTTTTACCCCACTTTTTAGAAATGCTCTCAGATGTTATTATGAGGCTATTCTAGTAGGAATTTATTGGATATCATTGAATTCAATCCCTTGGGTATGAAAGACTAATAATGGTCACTAATAAGTGCACTTCAGAAACAATGGGTTTCTTTAAAACTTGGGGGAAAGAACATGGGTAAGAATTTTAGTAAACATGCTGAAGAGAAAGAAAAGGAGACAGTTATGGCATTTACTTTTATTTTGTGACCAAGATCTAGGGACCTTTCCCCAAAGACATAGCAGTATACATAACAACATAAAAGCCTAAATCCAAATGCCAGTCCAAACTAGAGTGGACCCAATGAATCAATAGTATATGACTGCCATTAATCAGCAGTAAGGTAAATCGGTTCAATGTATTTATTCTAGCTAGAACTAACAATGGGATTTAAGCTATACAAAAAAACAGTATATAGACAAATTGGAGTACATGCAGAGATGTACATACAGATTGTTCAAATATCACTTGTGCATGAACAGAAGTGATATTTTTCTTCTCCTCTTCATTCTCTGGATCACAGTATATGAGAAAAGCCAGGACAGAAACATGTCTAAAGATGGTTCCAAACAGTCCTCTCAGAATTCTTAGCAGTTTGTTTCACAGCCAACTTACAAGCCCCATGTCAGTTCTCCATGTTGCATCAAGGTAGTGGTCTTGGAGTAAGCTAGATGATGGATTTTCATAGCTTCTGAAATTTAAAAAAGGGAAAAATAAGAAAAGAATATGACCTATCCACACATTCAAAGAAATGATATTCCAAAATCAGAACCTTATGCTGTAAACACAGAAAAACAGCCCTCAAGTTGGCCTCGACTCATGGCAGGCAACCCTGTGAATGAGACACCTCCAAGGCCCCACATCCTCCACTACTTTGCTCAGGAACTGTACATTTAGGCCTGTGGCTTCCCTAATTGGATCTGGTCCTCATCTCTTTCTACTGCCCTCCAATGTGCCTTTGCACTTTAGGATCTTGTCTAGTTCTTTCAAAGGCTATGTCTGCACTGCAGAAATAATCCACTTTGACACCATATTAACTGCCATGGCTCAATACTATGAAATTCTGGGATTAGTAGTTTTGTGAGACATTTAGCCTTCTCAGTCAGGGAGCTCTAGTATCACAACAAACTACACTTCCTAAATTTCCATAGCCATGGCAGTTAAAGTGGTGTCAACCTCAATTATTTCCGCAGCGCAGATGCAGCCATAGCTGCCCCTTCCCAGTCCTAGTCTTTTTCAGATTTCTTGTCAAGATGTACTCTTGGATATTCCCACTTCCCTAAATGAAAGGAAAAGCAAGCTTTGCTCTGGATGCCCTTCCAAGAGAGAAGCAGCTTTTCCACCCTTTCCTCACTTTGAAGAACAGTGTCAAGGCTGGGTCCAATGTGACTGTGTGAATGCAAAGAGGAGAAAAGGGGGAAGGGAGGAGCCTCTTGAGGCAGGTGCGGAAATAGGACTCCCCAACAAGAAAGACGTGAACCACCCACTGCCAATGAGGGCCTCCCCATGTGAGGCTGCCTGATTGGCCCCAGCCTGAGAAGGGATCACAGGGTGGGAGGAGACCACAAGGGCCACCCAGTCCAACCCTCTTCTGCCATGCAAGAACTCTCAGTCAAAGCATCCCCATTAGACAGATGGCCATCCAGCCTCTGCTTGAACACCTCCAAGGAGAGAGACTCCACCACAGTCTCCGAGGAAGGAGAGTGTTCCACTGTCAAACAGCCCTTACTCAGGAAGTTCTTCCTAATGTTGAGCTGGAATCTCTTTTCCTGCAGTTTGCATCCATTGCTCCATTGGGTCCTAGTCTCAAGCTTGCTCCATCCTCAATATGACACCCCTTCAAGAATTTAAACAGGGCTCTCATATCACCTCTTAACCATCTCTTCTCCAGGCTAAACATCCCCATCTTCCTGAGTCGTTCCTCAAAGGGCTTCATGGTTTCCAGACCCTTCACCATTTCAGTCGCCCTCCTCTGGACACATGGCCCCAGTTTCTCAGTGTCCTTTTTGAATTGTGGCGCCCAGAACTGGACACAATATTCCAGGTGGGGGCTGACCAGAGCAGAATAGAGTGGCACTATGACTTCCCTTGATCTAGACACTAGACTTCTCTTGATGCAACCTAAAATCGCATTGGCCTTGTTAGCTGCCGCATGGCACTGTTGACTGATGTTCAGTCTGTGGCCTCCTAGGACTCCCAGATGCCTTTCACACAGAGCCATAGCATCGCAGAGTTGGAAGGGACCGCGAGGGCCATGCAGTCCAAGGCCTGCTGCCCATTTCAATGCCTTACATTTCTCCCTGTTGGAACTCATTTTCTCAGCCTTGGCCCCGCTCTCTAATCTATGGCTCTAATCAGTTAATTCATCTCTCCAATTACCCCGCTGCCGCCGCCGGCGCCTCTTCGAGAACAGCCGCCGCCGCCGCCGCCGCCGCCGCGACGTCCCCCTCGACATCGACGTCCAATTCCTCCAGAGCCTCCATACTGGCCGACTCCCGGAAGTGGCAGGAATGACACAGGAAGCGGGGTCAAAGGTCACCACTTCCGGCTCCGAGGGAAGGCGCTCTAGGAACTCGGCCTGCACTTCGACTGCTCTGGCTGCCTCCCGTTGCATTCTGGGACTCGTAGTTTAGGGAGGGCGCTTAGACCGTTCAGCCAGAGAGCTTAGGCCTCACTGAACTACAAAACCCATAATGCAACAGAGCGTTGCTTCTGGCGAAAGTGCTTCCGTTATTATTTGAATGCCGCCAGATTTCTTCTTTCACATGATCCCAAGAGCAATCACAGGCCAGCTGTTGGAGAGACAGACAGCTGCGTGATCTTGCTCCTTTGGACACTGAGTTTGTCCTTTGCATCCCATTGTGAGCTCCTCCCTCCCCACAACTCTGGCATTGCCCTTAATCCCTGTGGCACACTTTGCCCTGCCATAGTTCTTCGAGGGCTTACAGCGAAGGTGACCATCTGCCTCTCCATCATCTGCCCCATTGCCTTCTATCCCACAACCCTTTCATTACCTTTTTAAAAATGTCCATGGAAAGTCCTGCTGGAATATACTTTTAAAGCGGCTGTTCGGATTCCTGTTTTCAACTCCCTTTTCCCCATTCTTATAGGCCACCAATGCAGCTGAAAATTGGATTTAAATCTATTAAAACTCATGCAAAGTCATCTTAAAACTGTGAAGTCGAAGGCTTTCATGGCCGGCATCCAAAGTTTTTTGTGGGTTTTGGGGGGCTATGTGGCCATGTTCTAGAAGAGTCCATTCCTGACGTTTCTCCAGCATCTGTGGCTGGCCTAGAAGAGAACATGTTCATTCATTCATTCAACGTTCTCTGAAGATGCCGGCCACAGATGCTGACAAAACATCAGGAATAAACTCTTCTAGAACATGGCCACAAAGCCCCAAAAAACCCACAAAAATCCCTCTCAAAACTGCTACTAAGCTTCTTCCTCTTCTCTTTATGTTTTGAGAGACCAAGACACACGTCTTTTCCAGAACTGCATCACCTCTGTCACCTTTTCTCTCTCAAGGTGGAAGGAAGGGCATTAGACTTTAGCCCTGTCAGTTTCTGGTTCCCTACTTCAGTAAGGACTATCTCCACAGCTGTGCCACCAAACAAAAGTGGGAACCTCCCACATCTTCTGTGGCGAAAGCTGCAGTCCCACACCCGCTGACCTGGGAGTGTATCATCCGCCTGTACATAAGAGGGTTTTTGATATGCACAGGTTTGCTCTACAGGTTTCAGCAAATGCCACAGTGCTTAAATTAGTTGTGACTAACTGGTTCCATAACCTTCAGCAGGATTTAGGCAGCAATCCAAAGCGCTCTTATGAGAGAGTAAGCTCTGCTTCTGAGTAAATAGGTATAATCCTGAGTAAACAGAACTGAGGCTATCCAAGTCTTCAACCCTGAATCAGCAACTACAACCTCCTCAGTATTCCGCCACTTAGATCATCACGAGTATCACAACAACAGCAATATTCCTCTTCTACATCACACCACCTCCACCCATATCCTGGTCTTCTAGAGACTAAGATTGCTATCTGTCTCTTCTCTGGAAGACACAAAGCTCTCCAACGTTATGTTTACTCTTCTAATTAAGACGAGCCTTCCTTGGGAAACCTACTCCTTCACGTATCACAGGATTTCTTTGTGGGGAAAAAATCTCTTATGTGGGAATTAATATGAAATCTGCTTCAGGGTTAACACATGCTTTTTACGTGTGTTACTATTAAGCACTGTGGAGGCCACAAATTGCCACATTCACTAATACGCATACAAATGGAGACTGAATAAAGAAATCTGTAGTCAGGTTCCTTTCACCTGGCAGCTTTCAGGTGGGATGAAGTGCAATCCTAATCATTCCAGTCAGCAATCCTAAAACCTATTTTAGGCCTAGAAATGTTGAATTTTTGTGACTACAACTCACAGAATCGCACAGTCAACTTGGTCCTTAGCCTTTCTGGCTGAGAGATTCTGGATGTAGAGCAAAAGTGCATCCAGGTTTTCAGGTTTTGTTTTAGGTTACCTATAGATTTGAGCATCCCTGACATAACACTGAATGGAAAACTCCCCATTTCACTTAAACATTCCTTTTGGAAATTTCCAGCCTCAGTTTGAAAAGTAATTTGTTGTACAACACAACAGGCTCCTCTTCATCACCTTGGGCAAACAAAGCACTGTGTGGCCTTCTGGCTATGAGAAAAAAAGAAGTGCACATGACATTCGCATCTTATATGAAAAATACAGAGCTGATGGCCAAAGACATCAAGCGTTCACATACACCAAGAATTGGCTCATGGTACATTCCTGGGGTGTTTCCTTCTGTTGAACGAACCGCCCATTCCTGTTCTACTTAGCCTCTCTGAGTTCAAATGAACAACTATGCAAAACAGTTTAGATGAATCATTTTAAAATGTGAGGCAGAGAGCCAACATGGTGTCATAGTTTGAATGTTGGAATAGGAATCCAGGAGACCAGGGTTCAAATCCTCACTCCGCCATGGAAATCCATTGGATGATAATGGGCAAGTTATGCTTTCTTAGCCTCAGAGGAAGGCAATGGCAAACCTTCTCTGAAGAAATCTTGTCAAGAAAACACCAAGATAGGTTTGCTAGGAGTTGAAAACAACTTGAAAGCACACACCCGCAGTGTATTTCTGATACATACATTGGTGCTTAGCCCTTGCTGGTTTGTGGCCTGAGAATGCAGGTGTCCAAACGTGTAGACGCCAACTGTTTAAATACTTCAGCTCATGTAATAGTAAATAGAGATATACTTTGTTCTCACAATTATTGCTACAGTTTTAGCTAACCAAAAGGGAAAAGCAATACACTGTTGTCTGCAATAAATCCAATGTCATTATTAACAAATCACTTGGGACCAGGATATCTGAAAGGCCTCTTCCTTTCACATGAATCTGTTAGTAATCTGGGTTCTTCAGCAAAGCCTCGGTTGCATGCCTGAATACCCCAAAAGGGAGGTAGGTGAAGACATGAGAGGTGAATATATGAGATGAGGCTTTCTCTGTTATAGCACCTCAGCTGTAAAATATCCAGGTCCATCCTACCTCAGCTCCCAATAGTCAACACTGCATTCTTTTGTTCAGCCTTTTGACAGTTTTTAGCCTGTTTTTAAATAATGTTTTGCATTTATTCTCTTTGTATATGGTAATTCTTACCATACATGGATGCAAGGATTTCATAGGGCTAGCAAGTGTTTTATAAATATTTTAAGCAAACTAACTCATTTTTGCACTACAAGTGGACAGTAACTACTTTCATTTGTTGTGGAACATCTTTCAAAGTAACCACTCAGGTTTGGAGATAACCATTATTTTCCAAGTGTTTTGAGTGTAGTGAAGTTCTTCCATTGATTGTTGCTTTTCAGGGCAGTTTCCTATCTGCATATTTCATTTCTGCCAAGTCAACCATGCGCAAGAAGTGCTTGGGTGAACGTTATACATACCTATGGGATAGCACCCCTGTTATTGATCCCACAAGCACACACCTCTACCTTCCTCTTCCAAATCATTTTGTAAACGAGAAGGGGCAGTATTTTTTAAAACCCTATTATGCATAGATAGTCGTCACTATAAGAATGTTCTAGGATGGAACAGGAAAGCTGGTTATGGTTTCTCCCTGGTACATCCAAGCCAGGGTGGGAATTATGCGAGATTTCAAGTGTTATTGGACTGCAAATCCCAGCATTCAACCTTAGCTAGGATTGATTGGAACTTGCAGTCCAAAAACATTTGGAGGGCTGCATGATTCCACCCCAATCCAATGACCAAATAAATCTTACTTATTTACACCCCGATCTAAGACCTACCTATAAACAGGCAGAAACAGCTGCGCTCATACTAATATTTTTAAATTGGAGTCACAGCGGAGCTCCCGTGGCTTAATCTATTTAAAGACCAATGAACCTTTCCAGTCTTTTGGAAAATCTCTTTTCCCACTCTTCCTTGATAAGTTTTTAAAAAATACTAGGCTGGGAGAGCGAAAAGATTTGAACAGAATTCAATGTCAGATAGTCTTGTTGTTGTTTCTGTTGTTAGCTGCCCTTGAGTCAACCTCTACTCATGGCAACCCTGTAGAACAGGGGTAGGCAACCTGCGGCCCGCGGGCCGGATGCGGCCCGGCAAGGCCTTGGGACCGGCCCCAGCCCGGTCCTGCCGCTGATTGCCGCCGGTGCCTTTGGTGTCTCGCACGAGGGGCATGGTGGGGCAATTGTCTATAGAAGCCTCAGAAACATGCATTTATCTTAACATTTTTTTAAAAATCAGCAATTTTTTTCACGTGTCCGCCATTTTTTATTTAAAAAGTGCCTTCCATTTGAAAATTTTGTCCTACATTTGTCCCGGTTTATTTATTTATTTAATTTTTTTAAAAAAAAAAGAATTATTTAATTATTTATTTTTTTGGCTTCGGCCCCCCAGTTGTCTGAGGGACAGCAACCCGGCCCCCGGCTCAAAAGGGTTGCCTACCCCTGCTGTAGAAAGACATCTCCAAGACCCTCTGTCCCCAACCTCTCTGCTCAGGCCTGGCCCGTGTCCTTCTTGAGTGAGTCTAACCATCTAGTATGCACTTTCCGTCTCTTTCTGCTACCTTCCACCTTTCCGAGCATTATTGTCTTTTCTAATAATTCATTTTTCCTCATGATGTAGCCAAACTATGACAGCCTCAATTTAGTAATCTTAGGGCCCAAACAGACAGGCCAAAATAAAGCTGCTTCGGGTCACTTTGGAGGTATGCTATTTAAATGCTGCATGCTTCCTAAAAGGCCGGAAGCCGCGCCAAAGCTATGCTCCAGTTCTAAGGAGTGGAGTGCAGCTTTTGCACAGCTTCTGGCTTCTTAAGACATGTGGATCATTTAAACAGCATACCTCCAAATGACCCAAAGCAGCTTTATTTTGGCCTGTCTGTTTGGGCCCTTAGTAAGCTGTTGGAAATGCGGAAAAGAGAAAGGCACCTTCTTTCATCTATGGTGGACCTGGATCTTTTGGGAAAAGATCTATACTAATATAAATGAAATATTGGGTACTAAAACAGAACAGAAACCAGTTGTAATATTGCTATGTATGTTAGATGAAGAAACTGAGAAAAAACATGGAAGAATTATTTTCTATATGTTAACAGCAGCTAGATTAATTTATGCTAGATATTGGAAAGCTAAGAGAGATATACAAATAGAGGAGTGGCAAATAAAACTTTTTGATACGATGGAGATGGATATCCCAAAAAATAAACAAACAGAAAAAAGAAACTATAATGGAAAATTGGGGAAAAACATACAACTGTTTAAAAGAAAAATGGGAAAACACAGTAACTATAAGTATTATGGAAAAATGTTAAGCGAAAATTAACATCAAGACACAAATAAAAACTCTTTTATAATTTAAAATTCTACACGAAAAAGAAGATAAAGTTAAAAAGGGGAAATACATAAGTTTCTAAAATGAGAAGATACTTAATTTCAATGGAAGGTCAAACATCTAACTTGATAAGTTAATAGGTAGGCTTGAAAAGAAAAAACAGATATGAATCGGTATAAGGAAGGTATAGGAATGAATGAGATGGGATGTATGTTTTTTATTATAAATGGTTTTGATTGATGTGTATTATTATATGTTTTCATCTGTTGGAAGAACTGTGACTAAATAAGAATGTATGATACTGAAAGAAGGATTCTGTAAATTTTAAAATTGAAATAAAAATTTATTATAAAAAAAAATTAGTAATCTTGGCTTCCAGAGAAAGTTCAAGCTTGATCTGTTCTAGAACTCACTTGTCTGTCTTCTTGGCCATCTTCAGTATTCTCAGTACTCTTCTGCACTACCACATCTCAAATGAGTTGATTTTCTTCTTATTGGCTTTTTTTTCTGTCCAACTCTCACAATCTATACAGGTATGGGAAATTTATTTATTTTTGTATTTATTTAGGTATTTTATATCCCGCCCTTCAGCCTAGATGGCTCTCAGGGTGGCTTACATAAATTATTTTTAATCATACAGTTCCCTGCCCTCAGGCTTCAATCTAAAAGACACAACACAAAAAAGGAGAAAGGAATGATGTGAGGTAAGCGGGGATGAGGCCCAGTGGTTCTTCTCACCCTCTAAGGCCTGGACCAAGGCAGAAGGATTGGAGGGAGGGCTCTTCCTTCTTCCAGGCTAGCCCTGATGGAGCTGGACTTGCCTGGCAAACTCCCTCTCAGGCCGGCAGATACCATGGCTTGGATAAGCCCCACTTTAGTGTTCAGAGTTATATACTTTATATTTTACTATGATCTTGTCCAGTTCTTTCATAGCAGGACTCCCCAATCCTAGTCTTCTGATTTCTTGACTGCAGTCTCTGTTCTGATCAATATTTGAACCAAGGTATGGGAACTCTTTGACTGTTTCAATATTCTCATTATCTAGGATGAATTCTTATAGATCTTCCAAGGTGAATACTTTGGTTTTATAGCCTTAGACCATGATAAATGGTTTTGGCTAAGTTGTTTATCAGAGCTCAGGCCTGTTCTCTGAGCTAGTAAGGTTCTAATGTTCTGTTAACAAGTCACAAACAACTAGTAAAATTCATGACCCTTTTGGTCAGGTTTATTTTTTTTAACAAAAGTTTTCATCTAGGTGATGTAATACTTATACAAAAATGTAATGTATTGCATAAATAAAGGATTTTTAAATTCAAGATTTATATACAGACATACATTAGTCAAATTGGAAATCAAACCGTGCGAAGTGTGTTCCTCTTACAATGAACAAAAGGAGAGAGCAACAACTTTGACATAATTTCACAAGATTTAGAAAGCCCATGGCTATTAGTAAGTTTACAAACAATTGCGCCAGGAAAGGTTGAAGAGGACACAGTAGTAGATGGAGGGAACAAAAGTATTTCACAATATAAGTTCCATTGCTACATTTATGAAAAAGATTGCACTGGTTTATCTCTTAATGGGTTCACAATACATTTACTGCCAAAATTAGCTTTTTATCTAAGCCACTCTCTTTCTGGGCTAAAAGTGGCAGATGAGGTTTAAATATGAAAAGAAATGCTGTACACTGGGAGTAACAAAACACGCCATCAAATTTATATCCATATTTTAAAAAAACCTATAAATTTAATAAAACCGTGCAGATTTCTGTCAAGAAAAAGCTAGCAGTGTGGCTTGTAAAGTCTTTTCAACTCTAAATCCTGCCAACCGTTTCACTTCAAGTGGCAAGGAGGCATGCATTCTGTGGAACCAATGAACAGCTAACAAAAAAAGAAGAGATGGAGGCTAAAAACAATCTTAAAATAGAAAATAAGAGATTTGGGATGAGATTAGAGTCTCACTATGCCACGCGGTATGCTTTCAAAAGGGTGAACTCCTTCCTGTTTGTCCGTGCAGCCCAGATAAAAAGGGCAGCTGCCATAAACTGCAATGGGGCAGAGACACAGGCCAGACAGAAGGACCAGCCAAACTGACCCTGGGCACGCGGAGGGGGTAATTTCTTATGGAGCAGCTCAATTCCAGCTACATAGCAGCCAACTGAACCCAGAGTGCACAAACCTAGGGAGAAAGCAATACACTGTGATCAGATAACAGATCTGAATTCCTGACTCGCATGATTAAGAAGTTCCAGCATTTCACAACTGGATGATACTTGCCAGGCAGACTCACCTGCAAGAAAGTGAAGGACTCCTGTAGCAATGGTAGGGTACAGACTCCGACAGGCACAAGCGCATACCCCAATGAGAGCTCCAAAACACATGAGTCCTAGGCTGACAAAGGGCAGGAGGAACTGTAAGCGCCAAAGATCTAGAGCAAGTACAGAGATGACCATAGTTAGGAGGTTTAGTTTAAACTTTAAGGAATCTTCCAACCTGGTTGTGCCACAGTACCAGTGAGATGAAAGAATGGTTCAGCCTATTTCTAGGTGCTTATTGATAGCTGAATCCCCAAACTCTGACCTTTGGGACTGTGCTAAGCATGACAGAAATACAAGTTGTGCCTCTCTTATCTGGAATGCCAAAATCCGAAATATTCCAAAATCGTTCACAAGAGTAGCAAGGATAGTGTCTACTTTGCTCTCTGAAGGTTCAGTGTACAGAAACTTTGTTTAATGCACATAATTATTTAATATAGTGTATAAATTTCCTTCAGGCTATGCATATAAGGCCACTAAACACAAGAGTGTACTTAGAACTTGGAGAAATTAATTTTTGGACTACAATTCCCAGAATACCCCAGCCAGCGTAGCTACTGATGAGGAGATTCTGGAAGTCACAGCCCAAAAAGTAAAATTTCCAAGCTCTGACAATGTTGTATGTGTGTACAGGAAGAACATGTAGAATATGAGAACATATTGGCTAATTTGGTAGCTTTCATCAATGTCTGCCACTCATCCACTTTTAAAGAAGATTAAAATGAATTATGCTCTTCTGTTAAAAATGCCTTTCCTCCTAAGAACAGAATTGTATACACAATCCAATGAAATCTCATTGAATTCAACAGGCCTTCTCCCCCCCCCCCCCCCACAAAATAAAAATACTTACAGGTCCGATTCAAGTCAGTGCCACTGTTATGATTCCCAGGATCTTTGTATTTTTCCATGAATTGATCCGAAAGGGAAAAACTGACACACTTTCTGACCATCTCACCTTCCAGAGTACAAAAAGGAAATAAGTTGTATTATGGTCTGATTTGCTTTTCTGGTATGTTCCATGTATCCATAACAGATTTACAATAGTATGTATATAGTACTCCATCTCCCCTCCTGAGCAAAATACAATCTTGTGGCTTCTTAAAGATGAAAAGTTCTATAGGCGTACAGGCATATCTCAGTTAACCAAGACTCTGACAAAGAAGCCCCTTTTCACAAAGTCTTTTTACACCTGCCCAGGTGGAATTTTTAGCAACTTTAGCATTGGAGGGATGGTGAAGGAGGGCTGGAGAAACACAGACCTTTGGTGTTGGGATCCAACAGCAAACTGCAGCATGCTATGCAGTATGCAATACACTCCATTGCCTAACACATTTGCTGTCCTCTCCCCTCTGAGAAACACATGCATCCCAAGCTGTGGGGCAAGTTTTGTTCATAGGTAAAAGGAACTTTAGAAGGATCAGGCCAGCCTATCTTCCTATTTGCAGCGAAGAAAGGCTGCTGAGTAGACTTCCAACACTTGGCTTCCAAACCCAGGAATATCAAGTCAGTAACTAAAAAAAATACAAGTTATGAGTCGAGTCAGTGTATCATTTATGTGGAGTTGAATCCAGATCAAGTCATTGAGGAGACATGAGTCTAACCTGAATCCAAATCAATTGATTTGAGTCTACATCACTGGCCTTAAGTAACCTAATACCACTTATATTATTTAGACACAACTGTTAACTGGCCTCTGAGGTTGTAATTTAGCACAATTATTCTCAAACTGTCATTTTTCTTACAGGCAACATCGTTATTATGGTCCGGAGAAAACACACAGGTTTTAATAAGAGAGACACACCCTTAGAAGATGTAATTGTAGTCTTTTCTCATGCCAATTTGTCTGCCTTACAATTAAGAATTAACAGAACAATTTAGAAACATGCTCCAAATAAGTACGGTGCAGGTCCTGAGGAGGGTGTTTAGAAAAGGTAAGTTTTAGATTACAAGGATCCCCTATTGAGTATGGCCAGTTGTCCAAAGTAGCTCTTCCAAGCCCTGTATTGGACCCATTCCCACAACTGTTCTTTAAAAATTTGTTTTACATTCAGCTGGCTTCTCAGAAGCAAAACAGATAGGATGCAGGAGATGAAATACAGATCTCCTAGCCGTTAAATTCTGCTTGTTTTTAAACTATTTTAGAACTTCTGATGAGGAGGAAGGGAGAAAAGCAGGGGCATAACACTAGCTCTTTCCTAGCAAGGCTAACAGCAAACAAAGGAAAGGTGTACTCTATTTTGAGAAAGAAAATTGGATTAAGATTAGAATGCTGCCAGTCCCCTTTTCCCAGCTGCTTTTATGTTCTTTTTAAAATGGGAGATCAGGGACTCATTCACACTGCAGAATTATAGCAGTATGATTACACTTAAATGCTGTGACAACATCTCATGAAATCCTAGGACTGACAGTCAAGAAAGGATATTTAAAATTTTCTGCCAGAGAGATCTAGCCCCTCACCAGACTGCAAACTCCAGGATCCTACATGATGCAGCCATGGTGGTTGAAGTGGAATATAGCACTATCTCTATGTAGTGTAAATTGGTCCCTGTTCATGAGATCAGCAATGTCTAATGCAGGGCTAGGCAACTCTTCCAGGGTCTTGGAAGGCTGCTCCCCTGCTGCCCCCACTCCCAGGTCTTCTGGGTCACTCAGGCTTAAAATTCCCAGGGAAAGGAAGTGGCAAAACTGTCTCCTATAACCCTTAGGGGTCCTGAGCAGGTCACATGTCCCTGAGGGGGGCATGCTTTCCCACCTCTAGTCTAACAGGATGGAATTCAAAGAAAGATACATTCTGATAACATATTTTGAATGGGTTTACCTGGTGAGTTGTACCAGTAAGAGTTCTCAGACATTGTGATACACCTCCGCCACAGCCCGATGGTGCCATTCCATCGAAAGAGAGCATCCGTATAGGAGTTTTCATCTGCGCTCTCCCCAAAGAGTTCATCCCAAGTGGCCTTACTTTCACTGTTATTTTCAGGAGGGAATGGGTTCCGGTACTCAAACCAGAAGTCTGTGCCTATCGAGGCTGCCAAGTAGATAGTGGACATAAGGCTGAGCACACAGGCGATGACCAGAGCAGTGGCAAAACGGTTATCCATCATAATGTCTCAACTGCTATTAACAAGAGAAGAAGGGAGGAGAGATCCGAGAGTCAGAACTGATTATGTGACTACTTCTCAACCTTCTGCTGGCTGACAAAGACCTTTCTGCACTGTTCAGAAACACTATGCTCACCTCATAGTCACAGTGCAGTTTCCCAGTCAGCAGTAACTCCGATAACAGCACACTCTCTGAGCAAGATCAGAGTAACCCAGAAGAATATGGTGGTCCTACAATGATCACATGCACTATAGTAAGGAGTATTTCCAGCCACCTGACCCATGTCATCACTGCTGCTCCGGTTTTTCCAGAATTCAGGGTAAAAGGCAATTCTTTTTTTCTCCAGGTTTTTGGAGAAATGTTTCACATTGTGTGCGAAACCTGAAGAACATTGTGTGGCCGAGTTGCAGCCATTACAGGGTGAATATGAGGTTTCTCACCAGTGTAGAAAAGCCCTAGGTCAAGCAGGCTTAGACACAGAAGCCACCAGCTACCACTGATTCTTACCATAACACTTAAGCCTTCCTATCTATTCAACAGCTAGTCATTTTCTCTCAAAGGTGGTTCATTTTTGCCGCAAAATGAACCAGCTCTTCCATTATCCATGCAACTCAACATGGTACCATAAGACCATCCCTTCCTATAAAATTCTGTTTAATAAAATATGCCTTTCAGCACAAGCAAAGCAAAAAATAGAAAAAATAATATTAATATACTTGTTTTGCATACAGTACATTAATTTGACCTATGTAAATAATATGTCTGCAATACCAGCTAATATTTCCGCGCATCATGAATCAAATGGAGGCAGGGCATGGGAGATCTGGAATATGCATGTATGAAAACCAGACAGGCCAAACAATCGTTCCTTTGGAATAAATAGCTTGGCAACCCCACCAGTTAAAGTATTTACCCTCAGACACAAGAAGATGAAGACAAGGTTATATATAATTATATGGTTCATCTTTTGTGTTTATTGTTTTAAAAGGATGCTTTCAAGTATTACACAATAAAATACTACACCTTTTCTGTCATGGCAACAAGTCAAGAGAATACCCCTCTTAGGCTTCTGCCACACTGCAGAATTAATGCAGTTTGACACTGCATTAAGTATCATAGCTCCATTCTATAGAACCCAGGGACTTGTAGTTTGTTCTGGCAGCAGAGCTCTGTGACACAGAAAAAATATCTCACAAAACTACAAATCCCAGAACTTCGTTGGTATGAGCGGTGTCAAACTGCATCAGTTCTGCAGTCTAGATGCAGCCTTAGACCCTACTGTCAGGTCCAGACTCATTTCCTTTTTTCTGTCAAATTAAATGTGTTTTGTTTCAATAAGCCTTCATGTGCCGTGTCTGAAATGGACTTTCTCAGTAAAACATAGTTAAGGCTAGATGGGGCTTGTTCTCAGAACCCTAAAGCCACAATTTAACATCACATCAGCATAAAACCACAGCCTATATTACCTGTAGCAATGAACTTGTGGGTAACTTTGTACTTCAGTATGCCATTCCAAGATGGCAACACCAGAGTGTGAATGTTGCTTTGGAGCTGCTCAGACAGATTTTACAGCTGGATCTGTTTCTGGAAGCTCTAAAGAATTCTGGGCTGCCTGGTACCCTAAAAGAATAGTGTCCCAAGTGCCCCATGACTAGGTTATTTGCTTGGTCAGGGGAAAAGTGAGCAGATTTCATCATGCATCCCCATTCTGGAGCAGACCATGGACCCCTTTGTATGTCATCCCAAAGTCTATAGGAAAACTTCTTCCATTCAGATGATTTGGTCAAAATGCTAAATTCAGATATGCCTGGAAGCTTGCTTGTTGTAACTGGCATGCCTGCTGATCCTATATCAAGGGAGCATGTGTGGGTGCAGAGAGGGCTTATTCCCCTATGTATTTATAAGCTGGCACATTTGTACAGTTGGCCCTCCAGCTGATACCAAGGGTTCATTATATCTAGGGCAAATAAGAGGTTCAACACCAGAGTAGCAATTCAAATATCTAAGAATTGGAGGGAGGCTTGTAATTAGCAGTGGAAAAGAACTACGATAGGTCCTATCAACGGATTCTTTATCCACACATTCAACCATCCACGGCCTGAAAATATTCCAAAAAGTTATAACTTCAAAAAAACAAACTTTGATTTTACCATTCAATTCAAAACTGACATTCTCATATAACGGTAGCATATATGTCCATCCCTGGCTTCCACTCCACCAAATGCATCTGAGGAAGTAGACTAAAATCTATAAAAGCTCATGCTGCCAACTTCTTTCTTTCAGTTAGTCTCAAAGGTGCTACAAGATCTCTCTACATATTGATTCCACAGACTAACATGGCTATATCTTTGAATTGGGGTGTGTGTGTGTGTGTGTGCAGGAACCAAACTCCAGTAGATATCAGAGGCCCACTGTATTAAAGAACCAAATGTTTTTCTAAAAATATTTATATTTATCCATCTCATGGTCTGTAAGACCTATAACAAAAACCCATATTTATCTTTTGGTTTACCATCATCAGAAGCAAACTGTGAGTGACAGATTCTTCTCAACCTCCTCTCTTGCAAATTATATACATGTAAATTCACAGAAATAAAAATGAATGTATTTAAAAATACTGTACATACATAGAAGCTTTAGTTACTGGCAACATATACTGAATACATTAAGAAATATAGGTATCACCATATTACAATACTCTGCACACATCCAGTCTTGTCTGACCTCCCCAGCTAAGCAATTGTGGGCCTGGTTATTACTTGGAAGGGGTTTTTCAAGGATATTCCAAGCAGGGCTAGGAAAACATCATGCCTGAAACCCCAGAGAACCAATGCTGTTAGTTAACTGTACTGTTGTATAATGCAACTTTCTATCTTCTTATGTACATCAGGATATCAAAGTGCCTCCAGAGCATGACCATTTTATGGATTATCTTAGTTTGCAAGAGTTCTTAAGAAGAAAGTAAGAGTGAAGAAGATGCAAGAGAAAGCTGGAACAGGGTCTGGAGCTTATGGAAGCAATTAAAAAGAGTGCTCACTCCAGTAGCATCTGCAAAGCCGCAGGTGGTTAAGAAGAGTTAAGCGCAGATAAAGGGCGCAAGCACTAAGAGCTTACCGTATTATTACAGAAGGAAGAGGAGTTGGTGCAAAGAATAAAGGGTGAGAGAGAGAAAAGAAGTCACAGTTAGCACACTCATAAAGGAAGGAAAGGCTTACAAGGACAATTTTATTATATTTAGAATGGGGAAAGACCCATAGGAAAGAAACAAGCTAGT
The DNA here is from genome assembly GCF_019175285.1 of Sceloporus undulatus. Taxonomy (NCBI): domain Eukaryota; kingdom Metazoa; phylum Chordata; class Lepidosauria; order Squamata; family Phrynosomatidae; genus Sceloporus; species Sceloporus undulatus. The sequence continues at coordinate 7,856,530 of NC_056526.1, read as the reverse complement.
ATTTGTGTGCCATTAGAAGAAATGGAAACCAGAAAGCTTAAGAACAGTGACTTATGCAGAAAGTAAAAGGTTAAGTCAATGACCCTGGAGTACCTCAAGAACATCATGCATCAGACTTTCAAATCCATGAATAAAACCCATTATCATCTCTCTGAACAAAATAGAAGGAATCACCCTTACAGTACTTTAAAGGCAGCCACTTTATTCAAGGGTGAAATGTTCAGCATCAGGTCTGGAATAATGTATCAAGCTTTGGGGAAAATCTAAATACCAATGATGCCACTGCTAGATTGCCTGGTAAAGTTAATCCACCACATCAAGGACTAGTAGATTTGTGTATCTTCAAATATTGTCCTGTACAATGCCCAAAAGCCACTTGCACAGGCCAAACTACTGTGAAAGGCAGTGGTGTAAGGAGAGAGAAGACAATAACTAAATTTAACTGCATTTGTGAGAGATTCAACAGTGATTAAAGTTTCTATGCACATCATAAAGATTTCTGTGCATTGCGAGGAATGTTAACTATTTCTTAAAACAGACTACTACTAGTTCTACCTAGTTTCTTCTAGAGTCAAAGACTTAACTTCCACATCTAACCCAAGCTCAGAGATGGGATCCAAGCCATGAAAATTCATGCAGTTATTAAAAGTTCTGAACACTTCAAACAGTAAGCCTGTATATATGTGCTTCTCTAAATCATTAATCCTCTTCCTCAACCAGGAAAATGTGAGCATTAAATCAAAATTATTTTCAGTTACGCTGCTCTTCCGTCCCTTAGGATGCATAAGACAGTAACACATGACAGGAAAGTGCTAAAGAAATACCACAAATGATTAGGATATGCAAAGTTCATGGCGAATGCCATTTTCTTTTCAAAAGAAACATATCAATGTTCCCAAATGCCATAGTATCTGGAGAAGTTATACTCCAAGACATCTGGAAGATATTGGGTTAGGAGAACTTGAAACTGACTTATCTGAACCAAAGAAATTCAGCAAGCAAGGCAATGCTAGATACATTAGTGAACACATATTAAAACAGGATGATCAGTTGGTTCATTGGGGATGGGAACAGTCCTTCAAACCTGGGCCATTTCACACAACCCTAATTCTCTGTGTGTGTGTGTGTGTGTGTACGCATGTGCTTCAAGCTGCCTGTTGACTTATGGTGACCCCCTGAATTTCAAAGGGTTTTCTTAGGCAAGGAGGTGGTTTTGCCATTTCCTTTCTCTGAAATAGAGCCTACAACACCTGGTATTCCTTGGTGATCTCTCATCCAAGTACTAAGCAGGGCTGACCCTGCTTAGCTTCCAAGATCAGATGGGATCTGGTGCCTTTTGGATGCTTAGGCTGATATATAGGAAATGTGTGTGTTTTCACCAGGGAGATCCATATTCAATTTCCCACTCAACTATGAATCTGAATAGGTGATTTTGGGCAACCCATCTTTCAGGATCTAACCTACCAGGTAGGGTTTTGTAAAAGTGTGATTTGGGATCTGAGTTTCTTGGTATGATAAAAATGTAATAACTAACTAAAACAACACTTGAAAATGAGGAGGTGGCTGCTGCACTGCAGAATTAAGGCAGTTTGACACTGATACTTCTCATGAATTTTTGCAGGGATGGCCTGTCTATCAAGAAGAGTGAAGGAGCTGCCTCAGGTGGCAAGATAAGTCATTCTTTACCTACTGAGACTTGGCTGCTTCTAAGCACATGTCATCTCCAAGGACATCAGACCCACAGAGCCTGGTTCTGAGAACTCCTAAGCATACAGAGGGCAGGGAGGCAACAGCAGTGGTGCTATGATGTAAGGCAGGTGGAGAAAAGGGAAAGTGAACAATGTGGCAGGAAAAGGGCTTTTGTAGCACTTTTGTTGTTGTTATCTGCCTCTGAGTCAACCCAAACTCATGACAACCCTGTGGATGAGACACTTCCAAGCACCCCTATCTTCCACTTCTCTGCTTAGTTCTTGCAATCCCATGTCCACATCCTTGGTTGAGTCAATCCATCTGGCATGTGGTCCACCTTACCTTCTTCTGCCCTCTACCTTTCCTAACATTATTGTCTTTTCCAGTGCTCCACGCCTTCTCATTATATGGCCAAAGTACATCAGTCTCAATTTTATCATCTTGGCTTCTATGAGATCTCTTGCTTGATTTGTTCCAGGACCCATCTGATTGTCTTTTTGGCTGTCCACGGTATCCTAAGCACTCTTCTCCAGCACCACATCTCAAATGAGTTGATTTTTCTTCTGTCTGTACCTTTGACACTAACTGAAAGAGAGAAGTTAGAAGTATGAGCTTTCATAGACTTGAGTCTATTTTCTCAGATGCGTTGGGCCACAGAGAGGAAATCAGCTCAAGTCTACGAAAGGTCATGCTACCATCTTCTCTCTTTCAGCTAGTCTCAATGGTGCCACAAGTTCCCTCTTCATACAGATTTTTCAGACTAATACAGCTATGTCTTTTTGAATTCTACCAAGGTGGCAAGAGTTAGATGAAAGAGTGGGGTGAGCAAGTGAGGAGAAAGAGTGGTGTTAGCATGATGATGGACACAGCTGTGGCAGCTGTCCTATGGCTATGGGAGAACTCTGTCCACCACTGAAGATTTCCGAAGTTCACATACTCAAAAATAAAGGGTTAAAGTCAAACTTCTCCCATTCAATCTTTTTCAGTCACAAAGCAGAATGCAGATCAAACTGCAGCAATATTTTGGGCAGAATCACAATCACATATAACACTGAAAAGTGCACCCATGTGCTAGTAGTTCTCACAGAGTGCCTCTTGCACATGAAAGCCATCACAAAATTAGTAAGTAAGCCTGGCAATCCTTCTCACCAATCTCAGCAGAACCTATTTTAAAATCAGCATCCCAGGTCAAAGCACCTGGAAGTAAGCTCTACTTATTTTAGTAAATTTTATTGTCACATAAAAATATATGACAGCAGTTTTATTGGCAATTTTCCTCCCAGCTCTAAAATAATGTCTTGCCATGTGGAAAGAGACTTGCTACACAGAGTTAATAGTGTTCCTTCAGAAAAATGCTGCCTTAACAAGTATCTTTTGCACAACGGTGTCCCCAGGGCACCTTAGTTGCTAAGTTTAAAAATAAAACAACAGGGAGGGAAGACACAAATGATGTGAACAGAAGCTGTCACAAGTCAATCAGGTTTGTTCTAAGTCCAAGAAATGACTTAGCCATCTTCATTAAGAAAAACAAATTGGGAAAGCAACACCCAAAGGCAAGTGAGCCTAGCAATTTCTCTGCATTTTCATTTAGAGCTAACACAGTTTGTGGGATTTCTTGTTGTCATTATGTTGCTTCAAGTTGAGGGGACTCTATCCTACAATTTTAGCAGTTTCTTCAGGGGAAGTTGTTGCTGCTTTCCTATGATGTGCCCAAGGCCACCCAATGGGTTACCATGATGGAATGAGGATTCGAACCCTGGTTTCCTGGACTGCTTTCCTACAATGAATACACTACATCACACTGGCTCATAGTTGAAGGATACATACAGTCAGCCCTCCATATCCATGGATTCTTTATCTGCAGATTCAAGCATCCACAGCTTTAAAATGTTCCAAAAATATATAAATTCCAAAAAACAAATCTTGATTTTGCCATTTTAGATAAGGTACACATTTTACTATCCACTGTATTAAATGCGACTGGAACATCCACAGATTCTGATATCCAAGGGGGATCCAGGAACCAAATGCCAGCAGATGCTAAGGACTCACCATACTTGATAATAGATTTCCACCATGTGGCCATATTTGATCATACACTCTGCCTGTCCAAAGCTTAGGAGGTATAATATTATCATTTAGCAATTATCCAAAGTGTCAGAAAAACATTTTCAGACTGACGTTCAATCCAAGCTTCCAGACAATCCACTCATATGAATGCATGCAAATACACACCCGCATCCACCCTGTTTATAATATCGATGCCTACACCCAGCATTTTATTAAATCTATTTGAGTTTTATGGTATCCTACTAGGATGCAGGTTCTGTCTGAAAGCAATGCAGTTGTGTTGCTTTATTAAAGTCACTCGCTCAAGAAGAAGAAGGAGAAGAAGAAGAGGAAGAAGAAAGGGAAGGGAACATGATCAGAATATTTGCTTTTTTTCAGGACACACAGACAAGGAAAAAGAAACAGCCCATTTGTTACCAACGCTTTTCTCTCCTTACAACTGCAGTTCAGAAAGGGCCACGCTGCCATTGGCTTTATGCGCTAGATAGTTTTATTGGGACAAGAGCATTGTTGTATGCAGCTCCTCACAGGGGCTGCGGAAACAATCCTTCCTTTGACTGATACCATCTGAGGGCAGGGATCTTCAACAGGACGGGACAAAAAGCCCATTCAGATCTGTGCGTCTTGTTTTCCCCTGAATCGTTTCATCAGCCAGGAGTCGGCTGTCAATGAAAATGTCTTTAAAAGGCAGCAAAATTCACCTCTGCAAAAGCATAACCCTTTCAGAAGGATGAATGTCAGCCATGCAGTTGAAATACACTTTATAAAAAAAACCATCTTTTACAGACCACTCCAAACTGTAATCTTGTGCGCTCTTTTTGGAGTACGTCTCACTGAACGACTTCTTTCTCAGTAAAGATCCATGGGTCTGTACTACTCTGTTTTAAACTGCAAAGGCGCTGTTATGACTCCCATCCTTGGGTTCTTTTCTATATAAGACTATGGAACCAAAAATGTTGAGACCAGGGTTCGAATCCCGACTTGGTCATGAAAACAGGTGACCCTGGGCAAGTCACACTCTCTCGCCCTCAGAGGATGGCAATGGCAAACCTGCCAAGAAAAACCCATGATAGGCTTGCCTTGAGTTGGAAATGAAGGCACACAACAACAACAACAACAACAAGCTTCAAAGGATAGATAGATAGATAGATAGATAGATAGATAGATAGATAAGCTCACCATCAGCGGAGTGAAAGGTTCACTGCAGAGGACTGAAGGGATCCCCAGAAGGACTACAGCCCTGCATTTTATCTCTCTCTTTTATAAAAAGGGGTGGTATTTAATATCTAAATATGAAATATTAAAAAAATAACAATGTTATTATTAAAATTTAAACAATGTTAGTATTAATAATAGTGAAATAATAGTATTAAATTATTATTTTTTAAAAAAATGAAATCCTGGTTCACTAAGAGAAGAACTCGGGAAAAGGAAAAGAGAGGCTGAGAAAAGAGTCTTTAATACCTAAACACACAAACACAAACCCAGCTATGAAATACCCCCCCCCCCCCAACAAACATCATCTCTTTTTCATGGATGAAGTAAATAACATACATCCCAGCCTTTCTTTTCTATTAACAAGAATGGGAGGAAAAGAAAGAAGAAAGAAAGGCACCTTTCAAAGCTGGCATAAAAACTAGGCTAATATTTAAGGCCTAATGATAACTTTTAGAGATAGATCTAATTAGCTCTATCTGCGTTTGTGTGTGTGTCAGATGAATCGAAAGAAAGGGAAGGAAGGAAGGAAGGCATTGATTTTAGCCTAGTTTTTGTGCCAGCTTTAAAAAGGTGCCTTTCTTCTTCTTCTTTTTTCCTTCTCTTTTCTCCAATTCATCATATATATATATATACACACACACAAACACAAACACACACAAACATACATATGTATGTATGTATGTTAGTATTTAGGTATTAAGTCTTCCCCCCAAACACACACCAATTCTTTCTATTCCAAGGAGAGCTGAGGGTCTGCCTGGAGCCACCGGAGCCCCTTTGTCCGGAGCAGAGAGAGGGTCCTGGCCCTGCCTTCACTCACTCACCTCCCATCCTCCTCCTCTTGGTGCCGCTTCCACCCTTCAAGCCCTTCTTGCTCCACACACTCACGCGCCCCCTCCCAACGCCCGGTGTCGCGGAGGATCCTGGGAAACGTAGTCTGGCTCTTGTGACGCACGCTTCGCCCCGCCCACCGCCCGCCCTGTGCATTGTGGGTAGTGTAGTCTCTCGGTGTGGATTCTATGCCACCAAGGCCTAGCTAGGCCTAGAATTGGGAGAAATGGTGTCAATTTTTTTTTTAAAGTGTCAAATTATATATATATATAATTATAATTATATATATATGGCTTCCTCATTCCTAGAGTGAGGAAGAGTGTAGGGATGAAGCCATTTTTAAAAGAATGTTTTCAATGGACACCATTTTTACAACTGACATCACTGTGAGAGATTGAGAATTAAATCAGGGCAATGGCCAGTCTGTGGAGTGGTCTGACTGTTGGGTTACAACTCTGGAGTCCAGGGTTCGAATCCCAGCTCAGCCATAGAAACCCGCCTTGGGCAACATGAAGTCGAAGGTTTTCATAGCCGGCGTCCATAGTTTTCTGTAGGTTTTTTGGGCTATGTGGCCATATTCATAGCCCCAGCCCAACACAGCCTGAAAAACCACCTTGGAGGAGGCACATCTCACTTTCTCAGCCTCAGAGGATGGCAGTGGAGAACGCCTCTGAAGAAAGTTGCCAGAAAGCAATAATAATAATAACAACAAATGTTATTTATATCCAGCCTATCTGGTTGGATCAAGGCAGCTTTCAAAATAAAATACAATACAGAATACAATAAAATGCCAAATAAAACCCATTATTCCCCAACACTTAAACTTCCCAATTAATAATAATAAACAATATCCAATGATAAAATAACAGTAAAACAATGGGAACCTTGGAATTTTATACACAGCGGAGTCAGTCGGGGAAGGTTTGTCAGAAGAGATCCGTCTTGACAGCCTTAGTAAAGCAGCCAAGATTATCGATGGCCTCAGGGTCGCCGTAAGGCAGAAGCAACCTGGAAGGCACACAACAACAACAGGATCTGGACCAGTCCCAACATGCAACTCGGGTTGTGTCCAGACCACAGAGACAAAGCAGTCTGACACCTGTGTGAAGCCAAAGGCTTTTGTGGCCGGCGTCCCTCGTTTTCTGTGGGTTTTTTGGGCTATGGAAGAATGTATTACTGATGTTCCACCTGCCTCTCTGGCATCTGGCATCTCTGGAGATTTACAGACGCAATCGATCCAGATCCTTAAATCCTGCCAAAGGCATACAGTCTAAGGAATAATAAAACATACAACTGTATTATGGAGAAATGATGCAGGTGAAATACAATACTATAAAAGCAACTGATGCATGTAATCAAATATAAAATTATTAAAATTGTATTATTAATATTAAAACAATATTAATTTTAGCCTTAATATTAAAACAAATATAAAACGTAAAAGTACTAAAATATAAAAAAACAGTATTACAGTTCAGTTCCAAATGCTTTAGACTTTTATTTTTATTATTTTATAACAATATAAAATTATTAAAACACAAAGGCAGACTCACAAAACAGTTCCAAGTGCTCTGGGATTTTACTTGTATTATTGTATTATTGCATTATTTCTATCCTTTGCTGTCTTTATTGTCGTCTATCTAGGCAGCCTTTGCGTTCGGTTGCCAAGGGCAACAATCCCGGCCTCGGTCTTCGATTAGCAGGGCCTGTCGGGGACCTGGCTTCAGTTTCCTCGGAGCGCCGCTCTCCTTCTCGGCCGTGGATTAGCCACGCCTGCCTGGAGCCTTCTTTTTACCTCAAGGAGGCAAGATGGCGGCGGCTGCGGCTGCTGCTGCTGCGGCTGGAGCTGCTCCGGCGGCGGTTGCGGGGGCCGCTCCGCTGGGGAAGGGGCTGGACATCAGCCTGGCGGCCCTGCAGCGCCAGGACCCCTACATCAGCGGCATCGTGGACGTGGCCAGCCAGGTGGCGCTCTACACCTTCGGGCACCGCGCCAACGAATGGGTGCGTGCCTTGGTGTTATTATGGCGGTTGGAGCGCCGAAATGGGGCGCTGTCTCTTTAAATCTGCCACGTCACGCTCCTTACCGTAAACTCTGCAATAGAGGCGACGCTGACGTCACAAGGGCCTTCTTCTTCTTCTTCTCCTGCGCCTCTATTTCATTATTTACTGGAGCTATAGGCCGCCTTTCTCCCAGAGTGGCAGGCAGCCAGGCGGCTTACAATAATTGCCAGAAAAGAGCCAGTTAAAATATTAATGTACAAAAAGGGATTTCTTTAAAAAAAATTAAATACCAGTAAGATTATATTACACCATATAAATAGTGCAATATAATCATATATGGTGTGTGTATATATATATATATATATATATATACTGTATAGTAATATAATCACGCTGATATATATATATATACACTGTATACTGTATTATATATATCTATATGTAAGTTATACATATATATGTGTGTGTGTGTTTTATATATATATAAATTATATGTGAGCTGCATAGAAACCAAATAAATAAATAAATGTTAATTATACTGTAGTTATGTATTATACCGTCCGTATAGAGTGCCCCCTCCACTTTTCCTGGCCTTAGGGGTGAAGGACTCCTGTGAATGTGGAAAAACCACAAAGAAAAGGCCCCACTATTTTTTAAGCCAAGAGACCTCCTCCTCTCTAGGAATCTCCAGGTCCTCCAGTGCAATTCTGTGGTTAAGATTTGCCAGAGGTTGATCACAGAATCATGCTGGAGGACATTCAGACAAGGAGCCTCAAGGTTCTCCAGCACAGTTCTAGGGTCAGTTGAGCTGAAGGACTTAGAGGTCCCTGGAGAGAACATATTCATCAAAACTGCAAATAATCAAAAGCACAAAAGCCCAAGCTGCAAATGCAAAGGGCCAGCTGTGTAATAAGGAGATATGAGATGGAAAATGCAGTAATGCTAGAGAAAGTGGAAGGCAGTCAGAAAAAAAAAGTGGAAGCACATTCCATTTGGAGGGACTCTGATAATGAAGGCACAGCCCTGCATTTGCAAGACCTGAGCAGGGCTTTGGAGGACTGGAGCTTTTGGAGGACTCCCATTTACAGTCAGCCCCCCATATCCAGGGACTTTTTATCCTCGGATTCAAACATCCATGGCTGGAAATATTCCAAAAAGATATAAATTCCAAAAAGCAAACCTTGATTTTGCCGTTTTACTACACCATTGTATTTAATGGGACTTGGGCATCCATGGATTTTTGTATCCATGAGGGGTCCTGAAACCAAATCCCAGCAGATAATAAGGGCCTGTATAGGTTCACCAGAAATCAGAGCCAACTTGACAGCACATAACAACAATTCCTTGTCTGTATATAAATTAAGGCTAAGGAGTAACTACAATTAATGTAATTTTCAACTCAACTTGAGTTAAACTGAAAGCAATCTACAATTTTACATCATGAATCACAGAGTTGGAAGATGATTCCATGATGTAAAATTGCAGATTGCAGAATCAGTTTTATTTCACAAGTCCACTGTCTGCACCAAGCTAACAAAAGTTATGTCTAAGTGCTTTCTGACCATAAGAGCTGTAAGAGATTCTCTGGCAAGGCAGTTGACCCTCCTTTTCTGGAGCTTTTTAAAGAAAGAGTTAGGTTTGCCATCTCTAAGCGATATTTATCTATGGATTTGTACTCTGCATAGGAGTTGAAGTAGATGACTCCTATGCGTCTCTTCCAGTTCTGTGAGCCATTTGGTGGCTGGATGTTGTTTGAATGGTACATTGGTGTCTGTTTATTGGAAATGCTGCTGGCGAGGGTGGAGAATTTGCTCTAGCAGAAGCCGTGTTTGTGTATCTCTGTGGCAGGCTGGACCCACAGCTGCTCTGTTCCCTCAGATAATCCCAATCTGGGTCAGTCAGTCTGGCTGGACTCCCTTCATAAGTAGGGCATCCTCCTGTATTCCCCAAAGGCTAAAAATAAGGATGCTAGTGATTATTACAAAAAAAAATACCAGGTTTTTTTGTTTTGTTTAGTGATTGCTGTTGCTTTGACACAGTAGAAATTTTGTGTGAAGTGTATGACACCTGTAAATAGTATCATTATTCAGAAATCTAACACTTTGTCTTGCCAAAATATGGGTGCGGTGGCATGGCTGTGAGATCAAGGATCAGGCAACAACTGGCCGTCCTTCTTTATGAAGCTGCCTGTCACACCTCAGGTATTTCAGTGCAGTGCCAAAGCTTGAAAAAGTTACCATTTGGGCCATGCTAGTGGTGGGAGGAAGGAGTCGTAGCTCAAAATAGTAACCTTTTGCAACTCCACAGTGCACATACCATGGGAGAGATAAGTATGTTCCAAAATTGTGTACAGTGATATGAAAGATGTGTACACACCGGAAATGTAGTGACCAGCTTTAACTTTAACAACATGTTTTATCGGCTGAAATGTTTGAAGCTGCATCCAGTTTAGTTATCTGTCTGTTAGTTCCATTAAATGACATGTATTTTCTTGCTAAAATATTGTACTGTTTATGCATTTTTAATCTGGTTGTAGGAGAAGACTGATGTGGAAGGAACACTGTTTGTTTACGCAAGGTGAGACTTTAAAACTTGTTGTTGTTGTTAAAATATTTATATCCCACTCAGTATTAAAGATCTCACAGCAGCTTACAGATAGCATTAAAACAAGTTACTGTATATACTCATGTATAAGTCTAGAAATTTAGGTTAAAAATTTGACCCCAGAAACCTGAGTTGACCTATCCACAAGTCAATTTAAGTACTGTATTTTAACGCATACACACACACACACACACACATACATATGGTGAAAGGCAAGAGTTTAATCTACTCTCTCATCCAGCCTTTAGTATGAGCACAAATAGTTCTGCTGGAATTTTGTATGTTCTTTGGCATTGTTTTCTTTTGCTTCATCCTTTACATCCTTCGTTACATGCCTCTACGTTTTACTGTCAACTTACCCATTGGTCATATCAAAATCCATAATTTTAGTCTCAAAACCTGCCCTCAACTTATAGATGAGGTTGACTTATAGTCGCGTATATATGGTAAATTGTTTAAAACAATAAAATAATGTAAGTAAGATAAGCAACGTATTAATAACATAATGACCTAAAAACAGATTTTAAAAGTATTTGGGATGAATTAATCAGGCCCAACAGCCTTGATGAAGAGCTGCTGAGTTTTAACTTGGTGCCTAAATGAAGTGGGTGTTGGCGTCATTTGAACCTCAAAGGGGAGGGCATTCCATAGTGGGAGTGCCATGGCAGAGAAGGCCCTGTCTCATGGCCCAACAAAGTGTATTGACCTTGCTGGTGGGATGCAGAGACACTATCTGCCCCTGCCCAAGACCTAATCCTGGGGCAGGCACATGCAGGGAAAGGCAATCCCTCAAGTATCAAGATCCCAAAGCATTTAGGGTTTTGAATGCTGTCAGAAGCACCGTGAATTCAGACTGGATAGGTATTGGCATCATGTACAATTCTTATAAGTCTGGCATGATATGCTGTCTATATAGCATTCCAGTCAGCAGTCAAGCAGCTGGTTTTGCACTAGCTGCAGCTTCTGATTCTTCTTCAGGGGCAGCCCCACATAGATTGCATTACAGTAGTCTAATCAGGAGGTTTCCAGAACATGGACTACTGTGGCTAGGTTATCTCTGTTCAGGAAAGGCCACAGATGCTGCATTAGTCAGAGCTGGCACCAAGCACGCCAAGCCACAGACTTAGATGTTTCTAAGTGTCTTTTCTGACAAAGATCAGAGGAACAAAACAGATGATGCAAAAGTGTTAGATCAGTAGCTTCAGGTCACATCTTCATCAAGCATGGGAGGTTCAGAACACATTTTAGAAATAAAAGATGACTAATTTGATGAGACAACAAAGGAGTTTAAAAAACAACAACCTCAGAGCCTTCGTTTATGACTGTTTGGGGCTGACAGAGCTAATTCCCCTCATTGTGAAAGGAGATTATGAAAAAGGAGGATTGCCACTGTGTTTGCTTTCTATCACTTGCATCTTTTATTTTGTGTTCCATCACCACCCTTCCTTTAATGCTGCCTGTCATTAGTATTTCTAATAATTAAAAACAGTGTTTAGGAAATTGCTATAGAATACTTTATGTTCAACGTTAATTGTGAAAGGAATTCATTTCTGATAAGACCCAAGAGTGGTAGAGGGCAACACAGAAGCTGCTGCTCAAAGAAAGTGGCTGTGTATTGTGATTAAAGCTTTTCAAAAACACCACTTCCTCAACTTCAGACTTTCAGGAATTATTTCTTTTACAAAATTACAAAATTGTCGCTGTACAGATTCAAGAATGTGTCTTAAAATACTTGTCATAAACTTATACTACCATTTTTAATTCACTTTGAATGGTTTGGGCTATGATAACTTTCAGAACAGCTTCACCGAAGTATGGATTCACCATTATGAACAGACTGAGCATGGAAAATCGGACAGAACCCATAACTAAGGATCTGGACTTCCAACTACAGGACCCTTTCCTTCTTTACAGAAATGCCAGATGTGAGTGAAACTTCTGAATGAGCTAGATTCAGTTTTGAGATTGTGTTGTGCTTCTTTTACACTGTCTCTGAAAATCTCAGTCAGTAAAGCAATCTATTCTGAGTCCTGTGCCTGGGATAAAAATGGAGACAATTTCCTCCAGCTTTGGGGGGCATTCAGAGATTAGCCAAGGGACACAAACGCTGCTAAGGCTATACGTTAGCATTCTGGTATACTCCAAACTGTGAGAAAGAGTCTTTTAAAGGTATTTAAATATAAGTGCATCATTTAAAAAATCTTGTTATACCAGTTTTCCAGGTTCTCTGACATGACTCAAGAAACAATTCAAGGAAAGGAATTTGATTCATATAAGTCGGTCCAATCCTTTCAGTATCTCCCTTTAAGTTATGTGATTATTTATGTTAATTAATTAATTAATGTGATTTAGAAGAAGAAGAAGTTTTATTTATATACCGCCCAATCACTGGGAATCCGAGCGGTTTACAACAGAGGGGATAATAGACGGTTCCCTGCCCTCAGGCTTACAATCTAAAAGACACGACACAAA
>NC_056526.1:7757402-7843620 GCF_019175285.1 Sceloporus undulatus | reverse complement strand
TAATTAATTAATTAATTAATATTAACATAAATAATCACATAACTTAAAGGGAGTACTGAAGGATTGGACCGACTTATATGAATCAAATTCCTTTCCTTGAATTGTTTCTTGAGTCATGTAGAGAACCTGGAAAACTGGTATAACAAGATTTTTTTAATGATGCACTTATATTTAAATACCTTTAAAAGACTCTTTCTGACAGTTTAGAGTATACCAGAATGCTAACGTATAGCCTTAGCAGCGTTTGTGTTCCTTGGCTAATCTCTGAATGCCCCCCAAAGCTGGAGGAAATTGTCTCCATTTTTATCCCAGGCACAGACTCAGAATAGATTGCTTTACTGACTGCGATTTTCAGAGACAGTGTAAAAGAAGCACAACACATCTCAAAACTGAATCTAGCTCATTCAGAAGTTTCACTCACATCTGGCATTTCTGTAAAGAAGGAAAGGGTCCTGTAGTTGGAAGTCCAGATCCTTAGTTATGGGTTCTGTCCGATTTTCCATGCTCAGTCTGTTCATAATGGTGAATCCATACTTCGGTGAAGCTGTTCTGAAAGTTACCATAGCCCAAACCATTCAAAGTGAATTAAAAATTGTAGTATAAGTTTATGACAAGTATTTTAAGACACATTCTTGAATCTGTACAGCAACAATTTGTAATTTGTAAAAAGAAAATTCCTGAAAGTCTGAAGTTAGGGAAGTGGAGTTTTTGAAAAGCTTTAATCACCATACACAGCCACTTTCTTTGAGCAGCAGCTTCTGTGTTGCCCTCTACCACTCTTGGGTCTTATCATAAATGAATTCCTTTCACAATTAACGTTGAACATAAAGTATTCTATAGCAATTTCCTAAACACTGTTTTTAATTATTAGAAATACTAATGACAGGCAGCATTAAAGGAAGGGTGGTGATGGAACACAAATAAAAGATGCAAGAGTGATAGAAAGGAAAACAGTGGCAATCCTCCTTTTTCATAATCTCCTTTCACAATGAGGGGAATTAGCTCTGTCAGCCCCAAACAGTCAATAAACGAAGGCTCTGAGGTTGTTGTTTTTTAAAACTCCTTTGTTGTCTCATCAAATTAGTCATCTTTATTTCTAAAATGTGTTCTGAACCTCCCATGCTTGATGAATGTGACCTGAAGCTACTGATCTAACACTTTTGCATCATCTGTTTTGTTCTCTGATCTTTGTCAGAAAAGACACTTAGAAACATCTAAGTCTGTGGGTTGGCGTGCTTGGTGCCAGCTCTGACTAATGCAGCATCTGTGGCCTTTCCTGAACAGAGTAACCTAGCCACAGTGGTCCATGTTCTGGAAACCTCCTGATTAGACTACTGTAATGCAATCTATGTGGGGCTGCCCCTGAAGAGAATCAGAAGCTGCAGCTAGTGCAAAAACCAGCTGCTTGACTGCTGACTGGAATGCTATAGACAGCATATCATGCCAGACTTATAAGAATTGTACCTGATGCCAATACCTATCCAGTCTGAATTCACGGTGCTTCTGACAGCATTCAAAAACCTAAATGCTTTGGGATCTTGATACTTGAGGGAATTGCCTTTCCCTGCATGTGCCTGCCCCAGGATTAGGTCTTGGGCCGGGGCAGATAGTGTCTCTGCATCCCACCAGAAGGTCAATACACTTTGTTGGGCCATGAGACAGGGCCTTCTCTGCCATGGCACTCCCACTATGGAATGCCCTCCCCTTTGAGGTTCAAATGACGCCAACACCACTTCATTAGGCACCAAGTTTAAAACTCCGCAGCTCTTCATCAAGGCTTGTGGGCCTGATTAAATATCCCAAAATACTTTTAAAATCTGTTTTAGGTCATTTTAAATACGTTGGCACACTTACAATTTATTGTTTAAAACAATACCATATAAACGCGACTATAAGTCAACCTCATATATAAGTCGAGGGCAGGTGGGACTAAAATATGGATTTTGATATGACCAATGGGTAAGTTGACGTAAACGTTGAGGCATGAACGAGGGGTGTAAAGGAGAAGCAAAAGAAACAGCCAAAAGACAAACACAAATCCAGCAGAACTATTTGTGCCAACTTAAGGCGGAGAGAGAGGTAGATAAACTCTTGCCTTCAACATATGTTAAGTGTGTGGTGTGGTGTGGTAGGCGTTGAAAAATACGACTACAATTGACTTGGGTGATAGCAACTCCGGTCTGGGGTCAAATTTTACCTAAATTCAGACTTATACATGAGGATATATAGTACGTTTTAAGCTATGTAAGCTGCTGTGAGATTTTAACTGAGTGGGAATAAAAACACAACAAACAAGTTTAAAGCTCACCTTGCGTAAACAAACAGTGTTCCTCCACATCAGTCTTTCCTAAACCAGTAAGCATTAAAAATGCTAAACAGTACAATATTTTTAGCAAGAAATACATGTCATTTAATGGAACTAACAGACAGATAACTAAACTGGATGCAGCTTCAAACATTTCAGCTGATAAAACATGTTGTTAAAAGTTAAAGTGGTCACTACATTTCCGGTGTGTACACATCTTTCATATCACTGTACACAATTTTGGAAATACTTATCTCTCCCATGGTATGTGCACTGTGGGTTGCAAAAGGTTACTATTTTGAGCTACGACTCCTCAGACCTTTCTCTCCACCACTAGCATGGCCCAAATGGTAACTTTTTCAAGCTTTGGCACTGCACTGAAATACCTGAGGTGTGACAGGCAGCTTCATAGAAGGACGGCCAGTTGTTGCCTGCTCCTTGATCTCACAGCCATGCCCCCGCACCCATATTTTGGCAGACAAAGTGGTTAGATTTCCGAATAATGATACTATTTACAGGTGTCATACACTTCACACAAAATTTCCACTGTGTCAAAGCAACAGCAATACTAACAAAACAAAACAAAAAAAAACTGGTATTTTTTGGTAATATCACTAGCATCCTTATTTTTAGCCTTTGGGGAATACAGGAGGATGCCCTACTTATGAAGGGAGTCCAGCCAACTGACTGACCCAGATGGGATTATTTGAGGGAACAGAGCAGCTGTGGGTCCAGCCTGCCACAGAGATACACAAACACGGCTTCTGCTAGAGCAAATTCTCCACCCTCGCCAGCAGCATTTCCAATAAACAGACACCAATGTACCATTCAAACACATCCAGCCACCAAATGGCTCACAGAACTGGGAGAGCAACTAGGAGTCATCTACTTCAACTCCTATGCAGAGTACAAATCCATAGATAAATACTCGCTTAGGATGGCAAACCTAACTCTTTCTTTAAAAGCTCCAGAAGGAGGGTCAACTGCCTTGCAGAGAATCTCTTACAGCTCTTATTCGGTCAGAAAGCACTTAGACATAACTTTTGTTAGCTTGGTGCAGACAGTGGACTTGTGAAATAAAACTGATTCTGCAATCTGCAATTTTACATCATGGAATCATCTTCCAACTCTGTGATTCATGATGGTAAAATTGTAGATTGCTTTCAGTGTAACTCAAGTTGAGTTGAAAATTACATTAATTGTAGTTACTCCTTAGCCTTCTATTATATACAGTACAGACAGGAATTGTTGTTATGTGCTGTCAAGTTGGCTCTGATTTCTGGTGAACCTATACAGGCCCTTATTATCTGCTGGGATTTGGTTTCAGGACCCCTCATGGATACAAAATCCATGGTGCCCAATCCCATTAAACATCAATGCTGTAGTAAAAATGGCAAAATCAGGTTTGCTTTTTGGGAATTTATATCTTTTTGGAATATTTCCCGCCATGGATGTTTGAATCCGAGGATAAAAAGTCCCTGGATATGGGTGGGGGCTGACTGTAAATGGGGTCCTCAAAAGCTCCAGTCTCCAAAGCCCTGCTCAGGTCTTGGCAAATGCAGGGCTGTGCCTTCATATTCAGAGTCCCTCCCAAACGGAATGTGCTTCCACTTTTTTTTCTGACTGCCTTCCACTTTCTCTAGCATTACTGCATTTTCCATCTCATATCTCCTTATTACACAGCTGGCCTTTGCCTTTGCAGCTTGGGCTTTTGTGCTTTTGATTATTTGCAGTTTTGATGAATATGTTCTCTCCAGGGACCTCTAAGTCCTTCAGCTCAACTGACCCTAGAACTGTGCTGGAGAGCCTAGAGGCTCCTTGTCTGATGTCCTCCAGCATGATTCTGTGATCAACCTCTGGCAAATCTTAACCACGGATTGCACTGGAGGACCTGGAGATTCCTAGAGAGGGGAGGGGTCTCTTGGCTTAAAAAATAGTGGGGCCTTTATTTAGTGGTTTTTCCCCATCACAGGAATCCTTCACCCTAAGCCCAGGAAAAGTGGAGGGGGCACTCTATATGGTATAATACTAAACTACAGTATAATTAACATTTATTATTTATTGGTTTTTTTTATGCGCTCACATATAATTTATATATATATAAAAAAACACACACACACAATTATTGTATAACTTATACAGTATATTAGATATATTAATATATATATATATTATATATTATATATATATATATATATCAGCATGATTATTTACTATACAGTATATATATATTATATATATATATATATATATGTTGTAATATATAATGCTAATAAAGTTATATATATATATATATATATATATACACACACCCACACACACACCATATATGATTATATTGCACTATTTATATGGTGTAATATAATCTTACTGGTATTTTTTTTTTTAAAGAAATCCCTTTTTTACGTTAATATTTTAACTGGATCTTTCTGGCAATTATTGTAAGCCGCCTGGCTGCCTGCCACTCTGGGAGAAAGGCGGCCTATAGCTCCAGTAAATAATGAAATAGAGGCGCAGGAGAGAAGAGAAGAAGGCCCTTGTGACGTCAGCGTCGCCTCTATTGCAGAGTTTACGGTAAGGAGCGTGACGTGGCAGATTTTTTAAAGAGACAGGCGCCCATTTCGGCGTCCAACCGCTCATAATAACACCAAGGCACGCAACCATTCGTTGGCGCGGTGCCCGAAGGTTGTAGAGCGCCACCTGGCTGGCCACGTCCACGATGCCGCTGATGTAGGGGTCTGGCGCTGCAGGGCCGCCAGGCTGATGTCCAGCCCCTTCCCCAGCGGAGCGGCCCCCGCAACCGCGCCGGGCAGCACGCAGCAGCCGCAGCCGCCGCCATCTTGCCTCCCTGAGGTAAAAAGAAGGCTCCAGGCAGGCGTGGCTAATCCACGGCCGGAGGGGAGAGCGGCGCTCCGAGGAAACTGAAGCCAGGTCCCCGACAGGCCCTGCTAATCGAAGACCGAGGCCGGGATTGTTGCCCTTGGCAAACGCGACGCAAAGGCTGCCTAGATAGACGACAATAAAGACAGCCAGGATAGAAAATATGCAATATAAAATAAAAGTAAAATCCCAGAGCACTTGGAACTGTTTTGTGAGGGCTGCCTTTTGTTTTTAATAATTTTATATTGTTTATAAAATATTATAAAAATATAAAATAAAAGTCTTAAAGCATTTGGAACTGAACTGTAATACTGTTTTTTTATATTTTAGTACTTTTACGTTTTTATTTGTTTTATATTTGTTTTAATTTAAGCTAAATTAATATTGTTTTTAATATAATAATACAATTTTAATAATTTTATATTTGATTACATGCATCAGTTGCTTTTATAGTATTGTATTACCTGCATCATTTCTCCATAATATAGTTGTATGTTTTATTATTCCTTAGACTGTATGGCTTTTGGCAGGATTTAAAGGATCTGGATCGATTGCGTCTGTAAATCTCCAGAGATGCCAGATGCCAGAGAGGCAGGTGGACATCAGTAATACATTCTTCCATAGCCCGAAAAAACCCACAAGAAACGAGGGACGCCGGCCACAAAAGCCTTTGGCTTCACACAGGTGTCAGACTGCTTTGTCTTCTGTGGTCTGGACACAACCCGAGTTGCATGTTGGGACTGGTCCAGATCCTGTTGTTGTTGTGTGCCTTCCAGGTTGCTTCTGCCTTACGGCGATCCTCGGCCATCGATAATTCTGGCTGCTTTACAAAGGTGTCAAGACGGATCTCTTCCGACAAACCTTCCCCGGACTGACTCCGCTGTGGAATAACATACCAGGGTTCTCCTGTTTTTACTGTTATTTTATCATTGGATATTTGTTATTATTATTAATTGGGAAGTTTAAGTTGTTGGGTGAATAATGGGTTTTATTTGGCATTTTATTGTATTCTGTATTGTATTTTTTTTGAAAGCTGCCTTGATCAACCAGATAGGCGGATATAAATAACATTTGTTATTATTATCATTATTGCTTTCTGGCAACTTTCTTCAGAGGCGTTCTCCAATGCCATCCTCTGGGTGAGAAAGTGAGATGTGCCTCCTCCAAGGTGGTTTTTCAGGCTATGTTGGGCTGGGGCTATGAATATGGCCACATAGCCCACAAAAACCTACAGAAAAACTATGGACCGTGGCTTATGAAAAACTTCGACTTCACGTTGGCCAAGGCGGGTTTCTATGGCTGAGCTGGGATTCGAACCCTGGACTCCAGAGTTGTAACCCAACAGTCAGACCACTCCACAGACTGGCCATTGCCCCTGATTTAATTCTCAATCTCTACAGTGATGTCAGTTGTAAAATGGTGTCCATTGAAAACATTCTTTTAAAATGGCTTCATCCCTACACTCTTCCTCACTCTAGGAATGAGGAAGCCATATATATTAATTTTAATTATATATATATAATTTGACACTTTTTTTTAAAAAAATTGACACCATTTCTCCACTTCTAGGCCTAGCTAGGCCTTGGTGGCATAGAATCCACACTGAGAGACTACACTACCCCACAATGCACCGGCGGGCGGTGGGCGGGGCGAAGCGTGCGTCACAAGGCCAGGACTACGTTTCCCAGGATGCTTCGGAAACGGGCGTTGGGAGGGGGCGCGCGTGAGTGTGTGGAGCAAGAAGGGCTTGAAGGGTGGGAAGCGGCACCAAGAGGAAGAGGATGGAGGTGGTGAGTGAGTGAAAGGCAGGGCCAGGACCCTCTCTCTGCTCCGGAACAAGGGGCCGGTGGCTCCAGGCAGACCTCAGCTCTCCTTGGAATAGAAAAGAAATGTGTTTGTGTGTGTTTGGGGGGAAGACTTAATACTCAAATACTAACATACATACATACATATGTATGTTTGTGTGTGTGTTGTGTTTGTGTGTGTATATATATATATGATGAATTAGAGAGGAAAAGAGAAGGAAAAAAGAAAAGAAGAAGAAAAAGGCACCTTTTTAAAGCTGGCACAAAAAACTAGGCTTAAATAAATGCCTTCTTCCTTCCTTCTTCCTTCCCTCCCTTTCTTTCGATTCATCTGACCCACACAAAACGCAGATAGAGCTAATTGGATCTATCTCTAAAAGTTATCATTAGGCCTTAAATATTAGCCTAGTTTTTATGCCAGCTTTGAAAGGTGCCTTTCTTTCTTCTTTCTTTTTCTCCATTCTTGTTAATAGAAAAGAAAGGTGGGATGTATGTTATTTACTTCATCCATGAAAAGAGATGATGTGTTGTTGGGGGGGGGGGGATATTTCATAGCTGTGTGTGTGTGTTTGTGTGTTTAGGTATTAAAGACTCTTTTCTCAGTCTCTCTTTTCTTTTCCCGAGTTCTTCTCTTAGTGAACCCGGATTTCATTTTTTTAAAATAATTAATTTAATACTATTATTTTCAATATTATATACTAACATTGTTTAAATTTTAATAATAACATTGTAATTTTTTAATATTTCATATTTAGATATTACATACCACCCCTTTTATAAAAAAAGAGAGATAAAATGCAGGGCTGTAGCCTTCTGGGGATCCATTCAGTCCTTGCAGTGAACCTTTCACTCCGCTGATGGTGAGCTTATCTATCTATCTATCTATCTATCTATCTATTCTATCTATCCTTTTCAAGCTGTTTATTGTTGTTGTTGTGTGCCTTCATTTCCAACTCAAGGCAAGCCTATCATGGGTTTTCTTGGCAGGTTTGCCATTGCCATCCTCTGAGGGGCGAGAGAGAGTGTGACTTGCCCAGGGTCACCTGTTTTCATGACCAAGTCGGGATTCGAACCCGGTCTCAAACTTTTTGGTTCCATAGTCTTATATAGAAAAAGAACCCAAGGATGGGGTATAACAGCGCCTTTGCAGTTTAAAACAGAGTAGTACAGACCCATGGATCTTTACTGGAAAAGAAGTCGTTCAGTGAGACTTACTCCAAAAAAAGGCGCACAAGATTACAGTTTGGAGTGGTCTGTAAAAAGATGGTTTTTTATAAAGTGTATTTCAAACTGCATGCCTGACATTCATCTTCTGAAAGGGTTATGCTTTTGCAGAGGTGAATTTTGCTGCCTTTTAAAGACATTTTCATTGACAGCCGACTCCTGGCTGATGAAACGATTCAGGGGAAAACAAGACGCACAGATCTGAATGGGCTTTTTGTCCCGTCCTGTTGAAGATCCCTGCCCTCAGATGGTATCAGTCAAAGGAAGGATTGTTTCCGCAGCCCTGTGAGCAGCTGCATACAACAATGCTCTTGTCCCAATAAAACTGTCTGGCGCATAAAGCCAATGGCAGGCGTGGCCCTTTCTGAACTGCAGTTGTAAGGAGAGAAAAAAGCGTTGGTAATAAATGGCTGTTTCTTTTTCCTTGTCTGTGTGTCCTGAAAAAAAAGCAAATATCCTGATCTGTTCCCTTCCCTTTCTTCTTCCTCTTCTTGTTCTCCCTTCTTTTTCTTGAGCGAGTGACTTTAATAAAGCAACACCAACTGCATTGCTTTCAGACAGACCTGGATCCTAGTAGGATACCATAAAACTCAAATGATTTAATAAAATGCTGGGTGTAGGCATCGATATTATAACAGGGTGGATGCGGGTGTGTATTTGCATGCATTCATATGAGTGATTGTCTGGAAGCTTGGTTGAACATCAGTCTGAAAATGTTTTTCTGACACTTTGGATAATTGCTAAATGATATATTATACCTCCTAAGCTTTGGACAGGCGAGAGTGTATGATCAAATTGGCCACATTGGTGGAATCTATTATCAGTATGGTGAGTCCTTAGTATCTGCTGGCATTTGGTTCCTGGATCCCCCTTGGATATCAGAATCTGTGGATGTTCCAGTCGCATTTAATACAGTGGATAGTAAAATGTGTACCTTTCTAAAATGGCAAAATCAGGATTTGGTTTTTTGGAATTATATATTCTTGGAACATTTTTAAAGCTGTGGATGCTTGAATCTGCAGATAAAGAATCCATGGATATGGGGGCCGACTGTATGTATCCTTCAACTATGAGCCAGTGTGATGTAGTGTATTCATTGTAGGAAAGCAGTCCAGGAAACCAGGGTTCGATATCTCATTCCATCATGGTAACCCATTGGGTGGCCTTGGGGCATCATATAGAAAGCAGCAACAACTTCCCCTGAAGAAAAAACTGCTAAAATTGTAGGATAGGGTTCCCCTCAACTTGAAGCAACATAACGACAACAAGAAATCCCAAAACTGTGTTAGCTCTAAATGAAAAATGCAAGAGAAATTGCTAGGCTCACTTGCCTTTGGGTGTTGCTTTCCCAATTTGTTTTTCTTAATGAAGTGCTAAGTTCATTTCTTGGACTTAGAAACAAATGATTGACTTGTTACAGCTTCTGTTCACATCATTTGTGTCTTCCCTCCCTGTTGTTTTATTTTTTAAACTTAGCAACTAAAGGTCCCTGGGGACACCGTTGTGGCAAAAGATACTTGTTTAAGGCAGCATTTTTCTGAAGGAACACTATTAACTCTGTGTGTGTAGCAAGTCTCTTTCCACATGGCAAGACATTATTTAGAAGCTGGGAGGAAAATTGCAATAAAACTGCTGTCATATATTTTTATGTGACAATAAAATTTACTAAAATAAGTAGACGTTACTTCCAGGTGCTTGACCTGGATGCTGATTTTAAAATAGGTTCTGCTGAGATTGGTGAGAAGGATTGCCAGGCTTACTTACTAATTTTGTGATGGCTTTCATGTGCAAGAGGACATCTGTGAGAAACTACTAGCACATGGGTGCAATTTTCAGTGTTATATGTGATTGTGATTCTGCCCAAATATTGCTGCAGTTTGATCTGCATTCTGCTTTGTGAATGAAAGATTGAATGGGAGAAGTTTTGACTTAGCCTTTATTTTTGAGTATGTGAACTTCGGAAATCTAGTGGTGGACAGAGTTCTCCCATAGCATAGGACAGCTGCCACAGCTGTGTCCATCATCATGCAAACCATTTCTCCCATTGCTTCACCCACTTTTCACTCAACTTTGCCACCTTGGTAGAATTCAAAAAGACATAGCTGTATTAGTCTGAAAAATCTGTATGAAGAGGGAACTTTGTGCACCATTGAGATAATGAAAGAGAGAGATGGTAGCATGACCTTTCGTAGACTTGAGCTGATTTCCTCTCGTGTGGCCCAACGCATCTGAGAAAATAGACTCAAGTCTATGAAAGCTCATACTTCTAACTTCTCTCTTTCAGTTAGTGTCAAAGGTACCGAAGAGAAAAATCAACTCATTTGAGATGTGGTGCTGGAGGAAGAGTGTTGGTACCGTGGACAGCCAAAAAGACAATCCGTGGGGTCCTGGAATAAATCAAGCAAAGATCTCATAGAAGCCAAGATGATAAAATTGAGACTGATGTACTTTGCCATTAAATGAGGAAGCTGGAGCACTGGGAAAGACAATAATGTTAGGAAAGTAGAAGCAGAAGGCGGCAGAAGAAGGTAAGGTGGACCACATGCCAGATGGATTGACCTCACCCAGGATGTGGACATGGGTTGCCAGAAACTAAGAGCGAGAAGTGGAAGACAGGGGTGCTTGGAAGTGTTCATCCACGGGTGTCATGAGTTTGGGTTGACTCAGGGGGCAGATAACAAAACAACAAAGTGCTACAAAAGCCCTCTTTCCTGCAACATGTTCACTTTCCCTTTTCTTCCACCTGGGCCTTAAATCATTTAGCACCAATTAATGTGATTAATAATAATAATAATAATAATAATAATAATAATAATAATAATAATAATAATTAATAATAATAATAATGTTTTATTTATATACCACCCAATC
Source organism: Sceloporus undulatus (assembly GCF_019175285.1). Taxonomy (NCBI): domain Eukaryota; kingdom Metazoa; phylum Chordata; class Lepidosauria; order Squamata; family Phrynosomatidae; genus Sceloporus; species Sceloporus undulatus. The sequence continues at coordinate 7,832,535 of NC_056526.1, read as the reverse complement.
ACTGGGAATCCGAGTGGTTTACAACAGAGGGGATAATAGACGGTTCCCTGCCCTCAGGCTTACAATCTAAAAGACATGACACAAAAGGAGAAGGGAATGGTGAGGAGGGAGGGAATCAGGTCCAGTATTCTTCTCTCCCTCTGAGGCCTGGACCAAAGCAGATGGACCGAAGGGAGGGCTCTTCTTCTTCAGGCTAGCCCTGATGGAGCTGGGCCAGCCTATTCTCTCCCTCACAGGCTGAAGGATGACAATTATGGAGAGAGGGGCCTCTTTCTTCAGGCTAGCCCCTGATGATGCTGGGCCAGCCTACTCTCTCCCTCAGAGGCCAAAAGATATTATATTATAATATTATATATTATATTCAACCTTTCTGCCAGAATGGGATTAGACAGGTAGCAAGGGTTTAACCATACTGGATATCTTTTTAGGAAGCTCATTGTTGCCCCGAGAGATGGTTGCTCCTTGGTGAGTTTGACAACAATCAAGCCTAGCAAGAAATTTTATTCACCAGCCAGCTATGTATTGCTTTGACTTTGTCTCTAGTTCTGCACATATGCTTCTGTTGAAATATTCTTATTCACAGCCAGGATGTGATTGGACACAGTGTTAACATACAAATTGTGGTGGGCTCAGTTGCACTTCCTTGAAGGTTGCATAAATATGCTCTCTAATAGGCCAGTAATTCTGCAAGCTGCACATAGCTCTCTTGCTTTCAACTTGATGGGTGAGAAGTTAATCGAGTGTTGTGCAACAGGAAAGCTCTAGACATCAGAGTCTGTTGTGTAGTCAGCTGTGCAATTGTGGGATCCGGTGTAACTATGCCGTTATATATAGTATGCTGCAAGTGCTTAAAGCTTTGGCCATTGTCTCTTCTCGTGCTCATAAAATTATGGTAAAGGAGAGCAAAAATCCTGTTGTAATTGCCAGAGAACAGAAAGTAGGAAATTCCTTCATTCTCCCTTCCTGTGATAATAGATCACATTCTGTAGGCTATTATAAGACCTCTGCTGAGAAGAAACCTTCTCAGGATCCCACTGTGTTGGACAACTATTAAGCAGTCCCTATTATTTCAGTTTGGGGCAAAGTATGATGGCTGGAATACCCTAAAGGCACCAGATTTCCTCTGATCTTGGAAGCTCAGCAGAATCAGTTCTGGTTATTACTTAGATGGGAAACTACCAATGAATACCTGGTGTTGTACACTTTATTTCAGAGGAAGGAACTCACAGAACCACCTCTTAGGATTCCTTGCCTAAGAAAATCCTATGAAATCCATGAGATTGCATTAGGTCAACAGACAACTTGAAGGCCCATACACACACTAGAACAAACGGGCCTGGATGAGGTGGATTATCTAGATAAATAATAAATAAACTTTTTATTTGTATCCCGCTCCTTCCCAAGATCAGGGCGGCTTACAGCAATAATAAAACAATTCATACAATACAATAATAAAATCAAAAATTACATATACATTATACAAAAAAAATTAAACAGACTAAAAGCCCCCATTAGCCCATCCTCTTTGCCACAGGAGAGGAGGGAGGCCCACAGGATTTTAAGCGGGGAATGCCTGCTGGAATAGAAAGGTCTTTAGATCCTTTCTGAATTGGGCCAGGGAGGTAGCCGAGCGGAGCTCAGTGGGCAGCGTGTTCCAAAGGGCCGGGGCGGCGATGGAGAATGTCCTCCTCGTGGTGGAGGTGAGCCTGGCCACAGGCACCTTCAGTAATTGCTGCCCAGATGTTCTGAGGGTGCGGGACGGAATATATGGGGAGAGGCGGTCCTTCAGGTATCCTGGGCCCAAGCCATTTAGGGCTTTATAGGTGATCACCAACGCCTTATATTGGGCCCGGAAGCGAATAGGCAGCCAGTGAAGATCTTTCAACACCTGTGTTATATGGCTGGCCCTGGAGATGCCAGTGACCAACCTGGCTGCCATATTCTGCACTATTTGTAGCTTCCGGGTTTGGTATAAGGGTTGCCCCATGTAGAGTACGTTGCAGAAATCCAGTCTCGAGGTTACCAGAGCATGTACAACAGTTTCTAGGTCCCTCTGGGCCAGGTGTGGACGCAGCTGGCGAATAAGCCGAAGCTGATAACAGGTGCTCTTGACCGTCGCATTCACCTGAGCAGTCAGGTGAAGCGACGAGTCAAGAAGCACCCCCAGACTGCGCACGGAGTCCTTCACAGGGAGCGTGACCCCGTTCAGGACAGGTGGAACCACCGCCATTCCTGGACCGGGGGAACCTATCACAAGTACCTCCGTTTTCTCTGGATTCAGCTTGAGTCGGTTTTCCCTCATCCAGCCCATTACTGACTCTAGACAGGCCACGAGAGGAGAGACGCCATCCTCAGTCACTGCATCAGTCGGAGACATAGAGAAAATGATTTGGGTGTCATCAGCGTACTAGATGTTAATTGACGGATCTCGTCCGGCAGGTCATTCCAGAGCCTGGGGGTGACAGCAGAAAAAGCTCTCCTGGAGGTCGCCACAAGCCTCGATTTTTGAGACTGCAACAAGTTCCTCCCAGAGGGCGCAGGGAGGATTGTATGGGAAGAGGCGGTCTCTGAGATAGCTTGGACCCAAGCCATTTAGGGCTTTATCTGTCCTGTGGCACAGTAGCCAAAGCTGGACAAAATTGTTCTATGCCACAATTGTTAACTGCCTATCAAGGAGTGATATGCCATGCAGTGGGATGGCATTTGGGCAGACATGGCTGGTAATTGTGTTTGTGTGATGGCGGGGAGACAACAAAAAAAATTACACAGTGACATGGCTTGACCCCGCGTTGTGCATCCTGTGTGCATTCAGATGTAATGGGGGCAAGAGGTGTTTGGCTATGTGCAGAGCTTGACAAGATCTGAAACTCATTGGCTTTTCATACCACAGTGTTAGTTCCCTGACAGAATCTAATTATACTGTTCAGCCCAGTAAATTATTAGCTGGCTGGAAACCCTGTGGGGCTGTGACACATACCAGAGGCACTGGTGCCTGGGACCTCTAGGATGGTAAACACTAAACACGGGCAGTGTAATTTTGTTGCCCGGCATTTGCATCAAATGATGGTGAGAGAAACAGAAGGGATGGTGAAATTCTTTCATTTCAGGGTTATCATATTTTTAAAGCCTTAGAAAACACTTTGCAAATTATATTTAATTCCCCTTGTCAAAGACGGGTGATGGTAGTCATGATACTGAGTTGTTCATCATTTGTGTCTGATGTGCATTTACAGTGTCCATTTATGGAATTTGGTTTTATGATAAAGAAGAATGTCAAAGAATTGCAGAGCTCATGAAAAAGTAAGTGTTGATGGGGGGGAAATGGCTTTCGGGGATTTTATCTTTTTTGGGGGGGACATGTTAGTTCACTATTAATGTAGGCTACCCTTAACATATGTTCCCTTTATACTGGAATTACCACCACTGATGCTTGAATGATATTTAAGCAGAAAATTAATTAAGTCTACAATTTTATGTACAGCTGCCACATTATTATATTTATAATTTATTGTGCAATACAAGCATTCTTAACATCTATCTCTACATACAATATTACATACATATACATTCTGATGTCTGGTCACTGAAATACTGCTCTGCTGCTACTCTCACCTCTGAATCATTTGAAAAACCTCCTTCCTTTCAAACTCTTTTGAAGGTTTGGAAACAAAAGATAATCAGATGGAGCAAAATCTGGTGAGCAGGGTGGTTGGTATATGCACTCAAACCCCAGATTCTTCAAAACTTGCATCATCTAACTAGCCTTGTGAACAGAATTCACTGTCCTGCAAAAAGAGAACACCTTCCTACAGTTTCCCTCACTGGTTTTTCTTCAGTGCCTCCTTTAATCAGCACAGAGAAGTTAGAGTATCTTTCTGCATTAACTCTTTGGCCTTTTTGAAGATAGTCATCAAAATACCTTTGTTGTTGAGCTTTGAACCTTTTCTTTGGCCACGAAGAACCTGAGTCCCATCACTGCAAGGACGGTTGTTTGGTCTCTAGATCATAATGATGTAACCATGTTTCATGAACAGTAATGAGTCGTTCCAAAAAAAATTATCACTAGATCACTCAGAATGCTGCAAAATCAACTTGAAGGTATCCACTCAAATTAGTTTCTGATCAACATTCAAACATTTCAGCAAGCCCTTGTCTGGGAGCTTCTGCATGGCAAGCGGCTCATGAATTAAACTCAGTGCATTCCTGGAATATCTCTAGTGTCTCAGAAGTTATTTTAGCTGAGATTCACGGATGTGCCAAAATCAGGTTATGAACCTACTCAACACTTTTGGGAGTTTACACTGTTGAAGACCTCCCAGACTTTGCTGCATCCTTGGTCTCAAAACCTTATGCTGAAAGTAGGCATATCACTTCTTCACGGTTTAGTATGACAGGTACTTGTCATTCAGTGTTTGCATCATACACTTATGGATTTCCTTTGGAGTTTTCTTCTATAGGAACAGTAACTTCATGAAGGGCTCGAGTTCAGCACTTGAAAATTCCAGTTTTCATTGATATGGTCCGATGTGGAAAAAAACACAAACAAACCAAAAATTAGAGCTATGATACTACAGATTGGCAGTTTATAATGCAAAAGAACATTATTTCAAGCTATAGTGACAGAATTATGCTCACATATTCGGGAGTGGGTTGGACCAAAAACTTTTCAGCACCCTCTCATAACATAGCTACAGCAGGAAAGTGGTCATTTTCTAGCAGTTAAAAACTTATTTATTGCTACCCTTCCACCACCAACAAGCACAAAATGTAGTTTAAAGTACCACCTCTTGATTGCACAAAGTTTTTTAGGGCGCACTGGGCTTAAAATTGGGGAAATTAGATGATCAATTTAAGGCAAACATTGCTTGTTCATCTGTACTGAAACCATTCTCAGTAATTTGAAGCAACTGAGAGTGAACTCCATTTTAATATTCTTTTTTGACTTCACTTTTCAATTACAGTTTAACTCAGCAAGAACAACTGAAAGCACAGCAGGGGACTGGCATGGGAATTTCCCCTGTTAGCCTGACTTCAGGTGACAACAAAGAAGTGGATATCCTACGGATGCTCACTAAAGCCAAAGATGAATATACCAAGGTATGGCTTATCTGTGCAAAGCACTAGCATGCTCTCTTTTGACTGTTTCTTCATTCCCTTGTCCTGTTGCTTAATTCTCTTTAGATTTAACACTTTCTTGTTTTGTGTAACATTCATACATTGGCAACAAGGCAGAGAAGCTGGCATCTGCCACTGCCAAAGGTACCAGATAATTGCCCGCAAGCTAAAACCAGTCTGACAAATGTAAATGGTGTAAATGCTAAAATGATTTAAAAGGCTAAATGTATATTAAACATCTGAACAGTTGAAAATACAGATTAAAAGAGTTAAAATAGTTTAAAACAAATTAAGTACATAATGAGGGACTAAACAAAGGACAATGTATTAAAAGATTCTCACATAGATCTTTTTATGTAGTACATGTCTTGTGTTCCTTGACATTAAAATTGGCTTTGCTTCAAGTGTCCTTGATCCTCATGGTTATTTGTCAGTTTGTTAGTTGTGTTTTTAGTTCTCACATTTGAGTATACAGTACTTGTTTTCATGATGTTGGAACTCTTGGGAAGGAGCATTGCTTTTTAAAATGATTTTGTGTGTGTGTGTGCATTACAGTGCAAGGCATGTTCTGAGCCCAAACAAATAACCAGCTCTTCTGCTATATACAACAACCCAAACTTGATCAAACCAATCCCAGTGAAGCCTAGTGAAACTCAGCACCAGGTGTGTGAGTATACCTGCGCTTTTGACTAATACTGCCCTTGGCTTAAAAGGCTTAATGAGGAAGCCTGCACAGGAACATTTCCAAGCAAGGAAGAAAATAATACTTTCATGGCAAACCTATATCTTTCATTTTGTCTATTTCTGCTCTCACAGTGGCCCTGATCCAGCATCAGTGGTGGTAGTAGTGGTGGTTATATTGGCAGAATTTCTTTGTTATAGGACATCATATTTGTGGAGTTGTGGTTTCATGCAGCATACACTGACATACACAGTTCCAAGAATATAATTGCTAGAAAATAAAACTCATATTTAAAAGGTAAATACAGATTCTATAAATGACTGAATGTTGAGAATTGTTCTTTGTCAAGCTGAACAGAATGTACCATACCCTTTTGCAAAACTATGTGTCCCCTACAAAAGCAGTAGAAATATTGTTAAGTTCTCAAGGATTGGTAGGATTTGTGGAATTGGTATGTCAAACCTTCGACTTTGACTCTGACTCATTTGTTTTTCTGCTGACTGACTCCAACTCCTTCATAAATGGCAAATGTATATTAATTAGTACAGTACTAATTTTACTGTAGTAAAATGGTAACACAAAGCATTTCATCACAACCACATGCATCATCAGGCTGATTTAAGGGACAATTACTATATTTACTCATGGATAAGTTTAGAAATTTTAGTTAAAAAACTGACCCCAAAAACCTGGGTCAACTTATGCACGGGTCAATGTAAGTACTGTGCTTTAGTTCCTATCAAAAAAAGGAACCATCCCCTTCTCTGAGTAGAGTGGTGAAAGGCAAGAGCTTAGTCTGTTCTGGAAGCATCTAAAAGAAACACCAATCCCCTGTACTCTCTTCATCATGGTGCCACTTTTAGCCATTTTGAATGCCTGGGCAGGGAAATGGCAGCAGTAGCAGCTCTTTGGTGCTTTCCCTCAAAGGAGTATGGAGAGGAAATGGGCTTTGAAGGATTTGAATAGACATTTATGTATGTTTGTCAGCCTTTTTGGCTTAAAATCAGACAAAGTTAACACATTAAAGTTAAAGGCTATGATCACTTAGCTGCCATTTGCTTTGTTTTACCTTTTCATCTTTTTTGACATGTGCATTTTTTATTAGCCCTGCTGGCACCTGGTTGCCTCATCCACACATCACACAGCCACAATTTACTGTAGTTCCCCCCTCATCCATCCAGCCTTAGGATGATACCAAACAGTTATGCCTGCTGCAATTTTGTAAGGCCTTTGGCATCATTTTCTTTTCTTTTGTCCTTTACATACTTTGTTACATGCCCCTAAGTTTCATCATCAACCTATCCACAGGTCATATCAAAATCCATCATTTTAGCCCCAAAACCTGCCCTCAACTTTTGCATGAGGTTGACTTATAGTCAAGAAGATATGGTAACTATTCTTTCATTTTCTTCAATGCTGCTAGCCAAACAATACTGTGCCTTATTATGGTGACATCCATACAATTTCTTCTCCTTCCTCCAGCATAACACAGATCCTGAACCACAGCACTTATCCCTAACAACACTCTTTGGAAAGCAGGAAAAATCTAGCATGTACCAAGATGCCTCCGACCTGTCACAGAAGCTTCTGCAAGATAACTTTCCTCCCAGGCAGGGAGTTGTCCGCTCTTTGTCCTACGAGGAGCCTGGCAGGCATTCGCCCACAACAGAGAAGCAGCTTTGCCCAGCCATTCAAAAACTCATGGTGCATGGCGGGGCTGAGCTTCACCCAGTTTCTGAACTCCCTGAAAATCGACTGTGTGAGAATGGCAGCCTCCATACTGGAGGCAAGGTTTTTACCGGACTCTTCCAGCCCATGGCTTCTCATGGTGTTTGTAGGACGTCTCATCCGGTCCGCAATGCAGCCAGCACTCAGAGCCTGCTGCAGCAACTGCAGGGTCAGTCAGGACAGGTAACTAAAATGGAGACCAGCAACTCAGTGCCGCCATGCTCAGCTGCACCCATCTTCAGCAGAACTGCTCCTCCTCCTTCAATAGCCCAGGTCAAGAGTGTGACACAGCCACCTGTGATGTATTTCAATGGCTCTGTCCCAAGCCAGACTTTGGGGTCTCCTCCAGTCCTTGGCAAAGAACAATCCAAACTTCCTGGGCAATCCCTTCCTCTCTCTGGGAACCCATCTGGCAACTCTGGAGTAATTTCACCACAGGAGTTGCTAAAGAAACTCCAGATTGTTCAGCAGGAGCAACAGTTACATGTCTCCAGTCGGCCAACCTTGGCAGCTAAGTTTCCTGTAGTTACTCAGAGCACTACCTCTCTGAAACCATTGGATTCCTGGATGGACAAAGCTTCGAACACAGAAAAGCAGCTCCCTCTTTTTCAGGTAAAACTGTAATGATTTGTGTTTTCCAGAACAAATGAAACTGGAAAATTTTCTCCAGATAATGTTATTTGATTTAGCACCTTTGATTTAAATACAGGCATGCCTCAGTTAACAAAACATCTGACAAAGACGCTTCTTTTTAAAAAGCCTTTTTATTGCTGCCTGGCTCTCACTTTTTATCCTTGTCCTCTTATCTAGCTGGAAATTGCGTCAGTATTGGGAGAATGTTGAATGAAGGCTAGAGAAACACAGATTTTTGGTGCTGGATTATATCAGTGTATAACAATGGCATATACAGCAATGGAGGTGGGAAAGAATGGGATTCCAACTCTCACTGTATATGCCTCCCTATAAAAGAAAAGGTAAATAGATGTTTAGAATTCCTTACTGAACATGCAGGAACAGCAAAACAGAAAGAAAAAGGAAAGCAGATAAGCTTTCCTTACCACCTAGTCTCAGCATATTAAAAAAGCATAGATCTATGAGTTTGACCACCAAAATGGAAATCAAAAGAAAAGTAAAAGCTGAATGAAGCTTGGAAGAAGAGGTCTCTAGAAGGTTGAAAATGTTTTTGTTTCCTTAGGCAAGACCTTCCTGACCTGGTTGTTTCATTTCACATGGGCATATTGCTAGTTTTTGATAAAAGTTTGCTGAAATAATAATAATGATGATGATGATGATGATGATGATGATGATGATTTATAGCCTGCCCAATCATGAAGAATCCGGGCGGGTTACAACAATAAAATACATCAATTACAATAGAGTTAAAAATCAAACCCGAGACCTACCGCCCCCCAATATGTTGGACTGATTCTTTTTAAATGCTATAGAATCCTGTCCTTTGCTCTTTCTGCCTCTGATACGAAATTTCCTATTAAGGAAATAATGCCCAGGAACACATCCATTTTGTTAACCTGTATTATCATCAAACATAGCCAAAGCTTTATGTAGAATTTATGTTATTAGAATATTTCTATTACTGTAAAGAGGGTATTTCCCTTATTTTTAACAATATTGACTACACCTGAAAAAATGCTGTTTTTAGGCCATATACCTAAAGAGCCTGATATATCAATAATTTAACTTCCTTTTGCTGCAATATAACTACTACCTGTAGCTTCACTTACTCAGTCTATGTACTATTATCAGTTCCATTTCAAGTTGAGAAAAATTATTCTGTACAGCTTTTGAATATTTTATTTCACTAAAGGATAATGTGGTTTGTTGATACAAGCAACTTATCTGTCAAGAGCGCTTTGATTGTGTATTCCTGCATGGCAGAATGGTGTTGGACTGGATGGCCCTTGTGGTCTCTTCCAGCTCTATGATTCTATGAAATGGCTGGTTACATCAAATCCATATGGGAAATTTAGCCTTGCTCCCGCCCCCCGGCACAGCTTTTAGCCTTCATTGGCCATTTAGTATTGTAGATCACATTACTGGAGTAACAACATCAGTAGCTGCAACTGACAGGCTCTTCAGTGCTGCAGTGGCAACCTGACACATGTGTCTGCTGCCATCATATCCTTTTTGGCTCGCCTAGCCAGTGAGCATCTCACTCTCCTCAGGGTTCTAACTGGTCATCCTCTTGCATCAATAAATCTAACAAATCCATATTGTCTGGTCACTAAGAAGCAGTCTTTCCTCAGGTAGAGTGGCTGTTTAGGACTCTACACATTCATTCCTTGACACTATCCCACAGTCTCCATCAAGTATAGCTATGGTCTATGAAAGCCAATCCAGCCTTCTGTTCATCATACATCAGACCATAAATTGGTTTTGTCTTCCATCAAGATGCTTGCCATAGCATCTAATGTTCAGCTCCAGAAATCTTTGTATATATGGGGGTGACTTAGATATCTGTACTGATTATATGTAATGGTTCCTTCTGTTATAAGCAGGTTATCTCACCACAGCGGATTCCTGCAACCATAGCTCCATCACTCCTGATGTCCCCAATGGTGTTTAGTCAGTCTGCCCCAGCTCCACCAAATCCAAATGAAAGTGGATGGCTGCCAGTTGTGAACCAAGAAGCTATTTCTAGTTCAGGAAGCCTTCTCCTGCCTCTGCATAACCCTGAACCCCCCATTGGAAACAGCAGTCCACTGACAAAGCTGCAGCTGCAGGAAACATTACTGCATCTGATCCAGGTAAATATCAACATTTCTTATTGGCCTACCTTTTATTTTGATAAAAATTCTCTATGCCCAAATGCCCCCCCACCAAGGCCTATTTGCTAACAAGCATCTTTCAGTGGTAGGTAGATTAGGGGTGCACCTTTTAGGCTGCAAGGATGACATGTGATGCTGGCTTCCATGAGCCCAGTGATTCTTTTTCCTCACTGGGAATGGGTGGAGATACTATGAACATCTCCTCCTCCCAGCATAGGACTGATCTCTATGAAGATCTTTGAGGGAGAAAGTGAAAAGATCTTTTCCTAGAGATAGTCAATACTGACCATACTTAAATTGATTCTCATACAGTTATGACTGTGATACTCACTTGTATCAAACTAAGTCGACAGCGATATTGACTGCTCCATTGAATATAATCTAGATAGTTAATTTTCCCTTTGATTTTATTAGATTTGGTGGTTTGCTACCTAATGCGAGCAGTAAACAGCAATGCCATTTTTTTAACAACAACAAAATTCTGGGGATCATTATGGCCTTGGGGCTTCATGTGAGCTACAAGCCACACTTTGCCTTCCCCCTTGTATAATGGGTATTTTTTTCATACTGCTAAATTGGCATGTGAGCTAGCTTGTGTGTTGTGGAAGAAGTGTCTACCTATGTCCCTGCAGGCAAACACAAAATAACTGCATCCTCTTCTAGGGTCTTGGATAAAAAATATTGTCGTCATACAGTTGACTATGTGTGAACTATTGTGCCCTTAAACAGCCAAGGACTGGCATCCTTTGAGTGACATACACAAGCATAGATCAACCTTAAACCTGCATATGTATATTTTTGGTCAATGCAGAGGTTTATATTCCCTTTCTTCCTCTGCATTGACCAAAGTCCCCCATCCCACAGTAAATCAAACCTGGAAGATCACAGAGGGATATTACAGAAGTATCTGGCAGCATGAAATTATTACATCATCCGCTGAGACCTTGGAGGCACCCAGTGGACCTATTATTATTATTTATTTCTGATCAGACTGTTAAGGATTAATTATTGGATTTAATCTCCACTGGGTATTTTGCATTAACAAATTTTATGTGTTTTCCCCTAGAATGATGACAACTTCCTAAACATCATCTACGACGCATACCTTCTCAGCGTGAGAAAAGCAGTCCTGAAAAAGCCTATGTAAAGCATAATTTTTTAAACCAGTGTATGCCCTGAACTTGCCTTTTTAAAAATAATTACTGTTACAGGAAATGAGAAGCCCTTGGCTTTCTGCAACCTTTCAGTGCTTTTTAGCAAGCAGGTGATGTCCTGAGAAATCAGTGGGTGGGAACTGATAGTGCCTTGCTGGAGCTGGGACTCGATCACAAATTTGAAATACCTTATAATGTTTTTTCTAACATGAGCTCCTATGCCAGATTGCATAAATTTTGAAATTTTGTCTTTGGCTTTCCGATCCTTTGGTATGTTTCCTTTAAAATTCATGTTGGACATTTGCTCCCTGGGTACTTTGCTGGGAATTTCCCCCTTCATACAAAAGAAATTCTTGTATTATGCAGTAAAATCTGCAAAGAATGGTAGTTGTTGCTGATCAACAGATGATAGCCTAGGACAGTTGTTTAAAGAAACTGAAGATGTCCTGAGAGTTTGGACTGGAAGGCAGATCATTGTTTTATAGAGCTAAATGACCATGCTAGAGCCACATTCCTTCCTATGATTTTGCCCACTGTCATCCGAATTCATAGGTCATTGAAGTTATATAGAAACCTACAAGCACGTTTGACCAGAGATGTCAACAGGGTAGAAGTACAAGGGACAATATGAGAAATGATGTCTCTTACATACCAATTTCAGTTATTCAATCAATCAATTTGTATTTGTCCTCTATAAATTCCCAGCAGGCCACTGGTTTTAAATATGGCAAGGCACAAAATGGGCTACCCTGGAAAAGAGAACATGGGAAGGGTGAAAAGAAGACTTGTTGTGCCATGGATCCAAGAGGACCTGGTGTACCTATGCGTTGCTTGGTAACACAAACATGTCACTTATCCCCACACTGTGTACATCAGAGAGAGAGGGGCAGTCCTCAACATAGAAAGTTGAGCACACAAAATTCCCATTAAAATCAATGTGCGCTGATAGGATTCCACTGATCTGCAAAATGCTTGCTGCAACTCAGTCCCAAATGACCTACAGTGTGCTAATGATGAGATAAGTCTAATTTTCTCTTTTTTAAAACAAGCAGACCTCCTTTTGTAAGCAAATATTTTTCTATTTTGTGACTGGACTATTCATAGCAGGCAGCAGATGAAGAAATTTTAGCCCGTAGAAGGTAGGCCTTAGTTTCCAGCTGTCTTGCTGTTTGGTGTAGTTATAAGCCATTGTGAGGCTGTGATGCTTCTCTGTGCTTCTAGAAGATAGCTACATCATTTTAACACATTTTGTTGAAACTCGCAAAATTAATGATGAATAGTGTCATTTTCACAGTGTTCCATGAGCAGATGGACAATGGTTTCAATTACTCATTTGCAATAAAAATAAAAAGAGTATACAGATTGCGCTTTGGATGCATTTTGTTATATCATAGACTGGGCTTGAAAGGATTCCTGTGGAGTTGTATGGCTTCAAAATTTGAACTGAACTTGCCCCAGCCATACAAAAGATGTAACCTCAACACAATGCAGAGGGTACTTCTTATTCTTATGTAAGTGTGGCAGAGTAATCTAGAGTAATATGGGAAGCAGCAGCCCTGCTGAGAACACACAAAGAAATCTGTCTTGCAGGTGAGCATAAAATGGTTGCAGTTTATCTACGGAATGCATGAAATTAAACCAGAAATGAAAGTTTTGTATGAACATGTTTGGGTGGCCAGGAAACAAGCCAGGATTTCTTAAGCTGACAAACTAGTTTATTCCTGGCTTATAAAACTGGTTTGTTTGAGAATAAACTTGTTCAACTTGTAGGCAGAAAACATACAAAAAGAAAGGAGGATTGAAGCTAGGAAGAAGGAACTCCAGCAATCTAAGATCTGCAGATGACACAATAATTCTAGTGGGAAAACATCATGGACCTGAGAGCCCTGTGCTTTCTGGTCTTTGTCTGAGGGCCATCCCTTAAAATAAGGGACGCTTCAGCTGCTGCCACATGCGGCAATAAAGCAGTTTCACACCAGTTTCAGCTGCCATGGCTCAATGCTTTCGAATTCTGGGATTTGTAGTTTTGTGAGAAAGTTGCCCTTCCCTGCCTGAAATCTTTAGTGTCCCAGGATTCCATAGCAATGAATCATGGCAAAGTGGTGCCAAACTGGATTATTCCTGCAGTGTGGATATACCCCCATATAATATATAGAGAGAATTGTATGTGTTGAATCCCATTGAGGAGAAAGGCAGGGTATGAATCCTGGAAATATATAAATCAAAGTATATCTTTTTGTTGAACGAAGTGGCAGAAATAAAGCAGTTATTTCCACGCCAGAGTTTCTGATGCACTGCTAAAAAAAGCACTATCAGTTTAACTGCTGTGGCTCAGTGCTATGGAATCCTGGGAATTGTAGTTTGTTGTGGCACCAGAGCTCTCTGACAGAGTGTTTATTGTTATTTCTTATGTGTTGTTATTGTTTGTATCCCGCTCTTTTTGCAGAACGGACTCAGAGCGGCTTTGCAATATTAAAAGAATTATACATTTAAAAATGTTGAAAACAAGTGCATTAAAAAGGATTTAAATAATTACGCCGTAAAAACCGATAGCTGCTAAAAGGATAAAATACATTTTTAAAAGGTTTTTACAAAACGTGTAACATTTTAAAATGAAACGCCATCTGAAGCCGGTCCTTTAAAAACATTGCATTTGTTTTGTTTTGTGTTTGTTTTATTAGCATGTTAAGGAAGACATAAATACAAAAACAAAACTGACAAAACATAACAACCCCAAAAAATAACAATAATAAAACCAGGGTTTTTAATGGTTGATGTTTAAGTGGGTCCCAATCCCTTTTAAAGGAATCCAGAGTGTTCCCTTGTAACAATTTAGTTACTTTGTCTGTTTCCATGCAGTTTAATAATCCCTTGTTTCTGGACATTTTGCAGCCAATAATACTCCAGCTGCCTTTAAGAGATTTCGGACTCCAGCTCCCAGAAGCCTCAGCCGCGTTGGCCAATGGACTGGGATCCTGGGAGCTGAAGTCCAAAAAGATCTTTTAAAGGGCACAGTGTGAAGAACTCCAGCAGCAGCATTGTGAAGCAGTGTCGATGGATACTCGGAAGTCGCTCATCCTCATCGAGGGGTGTGTCATTCTAAATCGTAGCTCTACAGAGGAGAGAGAATTGGTTCACCTCCATGGCTCCGCCTATCCCCGCCCACTCCAGAGGTCGATGAAGCCTCGCGGATGGGAATGGGCGTGGCTTGAGAAGGATGGGCCTAGTCGCGGTCGCGGTTTCCTGTCAGTTTCGTCGAAGGCGAAGGGTGAGGAAGGTTATCCCGGTTTACGGTGCCGCCTTCTAGAATTCAGGGCTTTGCCCGCCGAGTTCGGCGGCGTTTATCCTGGAGAGCAGCGGTCCCCACACTGGGCCCTTTTCCTTTAGAGGTTTTGGACTCCAGCTCCCAGAAGCCTCAGCCTCTTTGGCCAATGACCAGGGATTCTGGGAACGGTAGTCCCAAATTATTATATTATTATATTAAGCTTAAATGATAGATCACGGTAAATTTACACAGCGCTGTAGATGTCAGTTAAGCAGATAAGACAAACCTGCTTTTGGTGTATATAAAAAATGATGAGATACATATTAAACATATTAGCATTAAATAATAAAAGGTAGCAAGCAGCAAATGAAAATGAACCTCGATCACAGGCAGAGTTGAGGGCCTCTAGCGATGAGGCAGTTTGGCCCCGCATTGACAGTGGGCTCTGAGAGCAGGGTTCGAATCCAGGCCCGGCTGTGCAGAAGACCTTGGCCAGGTCACACTCTCTCAGCCTCAGAGGAGGGCCAAGGCGACTCCTTCTGGGGAAGTTTGCCAATAGCACAGCCCACGGTCGCATAAGCGGCAATGACTAGAAGGCACACGAACTCCATGTACAGGACCCCTGGGATCCTAGCTTGGCCAATGGGGACAATCTGGTTGCTTGACCAGAGGAACAAGCCATGCCAGAAAGATCACTTATGACACGCTTGTATGTGGCCCAGAAGCTGATTGGCAGCCAGTGAAGGGATTTAATGCAAGTCTTATATGGTCAGATCAGGTGTTCGGGTGACCAATCTGGCAGCCGCATTTTGAACCAATTGAAGCTTCTGAACTTGTGCAAATGTAGCCCCATGTAGATGAAGGGAATGCTGTGGATATAATATAACTGATTTCAGTGAGGCCTTTGACTGGGTTCCCCTGACATTCTTGTAACAAGCTTGTAAAATGTGGGCTAGACAAGGCAACTGTTACATGAATTTGTAATTGGTGCTCAACAAGGGCTCCTTTTCATCATCCTGGAGAGAAGTGACCAGTGGGGTCCCACAGGGCTCTGTCCTGGGCCCAGTGCTATTCAACATCTTTATCAATGACCTGGATGACAAATTGGGGGCATACTTATCAGATTTGCAGATGACACCAAATTAGGAGGAATAGCTAATACTCCAGAGGCAGGATCAAGATTCAAAATGATCTGAATAGACTAGAAAGTTGGGCCAAAGCTAACAAAATGAAATCAACACAGAGAAATGTAAGGTATTGCACTCAGGGCGGAAAAATAAAATGCACAGATATAGGATTATGGGGGACACCTGGCTGAATGAGAATTATATGTGGGAAAGGGATCTGGGAGTCCAAGTGGACCACAAGTTGAACATGATGAACAGTCGATCAGCAGCTAAAAGGCCAATGCGATTTAGGCTGCATCAATAGAAGTATAGTGTCTAGATCAAGGGAAGTAATATTGTCACCTATCTGCTCTGCTCAGGCCCACCTGGAATATTGTGTCCAGTTCTGGCACCACAATTCAAAAGGATGTGAGAAACTGGAGCTGTCCAAAGGAGGGTGACTAAATGGTGAAGGGTCTGGAAACCATGCAGCACTATGAGGGGCAGACTTAGGGAACTAGATAGGTTTCACTGCCTTCTGGCGTAGGACCTGCCAACAGTGTGATGTGCCCAGGCATTGCAGTGCTCCGTTCTGCTGGCATAGCCCCTTGGCTGTGCTGGCTAAGACTGCTGGGACTTGCAAGGAGGAACATGTGGAGGTGTGATGATTCCTGTGCAACGTGGAGGTTGGATCCACATGCTCAGCAAATGCCTGTCTCCTTGATAGTTGTAACTTTCAGCAAAGGTCTGTGGCTCCTTTGAGGATGGTCTGCCATTCCCAGCAGATGTAGCCACCGGTGAAGGATACGGGGGCTGCAGTCCAACCTTTGAGGAGCTGCTTTTTTCCCACCATTGGTTTAGGTTGTACTTTAGCTGATACAAAACCGGGTATTCCTCTTAGTAGGCAGAGATAACTGCGTGTTTGTTTGTACTACAGGGAAGATTTGTTCAATCTGCAACGGAGCCATTCTCTTCACATGATGCAGAAAAGTAGGCCTCTACACAGCTCTTACAATCCAGTTTCAATCATTCTTAACCAAGGTTGATTTCTCATCCTTTCAGAAAGCATTTTCCTAGGTTTTGTGTTCTCATATTTTGTAACTGCAATTAGATATTAGGACCAAAATATACACAGTAATGTGGGTTTGCACCACGTGAGGTTGACTCTTAATCCATTTGAACATTAGTTGCCTAAGAAATGGTCAGCTCTGTGTTTTCATGCGGTTGCCACTTTGGAACTTATGAGATAGTAATAAAATCTTTAAAATGTTGTAGTATAGTGTCTTAAACACAATGATGTAAATTGAATCTGTTGTTTTGTGCCTTCAAGTTGACTCCAGTTTATGACGATCCTGTGGTGAACTTATCTCAGGGTTTCCGGGGCTGAGAGTGTGTAACTCATCCACGGTTTACATGGCCACGCAGGGGATGATCCCTGATACCAGTCATCCACTCTGAAATCACTACCCCACGCTTGGCTATGTACAATTTCATAACTGTTCCTATGAGAACCTAAATCTCGTTCTTTGAAAGATTGGTCCCATGTGACACAAGTTCATTCTGTATCCAACGCAAGGGGAGATGGCCACTCGCTGCAAGAGATTACTAGTGATGCTGCTTGCTTTTCAAGGCCTCCTAACGGCAAGTGCATACAACGAGGACGAAGAGATACCTGAAGAATGGCTTCTCTTGCATGTGGTTCGCGGTCCGATAGGTGCTGGAAACTACAGCTACTTAAGACTCAACCACGAAGGGAAGATAGTGCTTCACATGCAGAGCCTGAAAGGAGACGCAGATTTGTACGTCTCTGACGTGACCCTTCACCCCAGTTTTGACAACTATGAATTGCAGTCTGTAACTTGTGGCCAGGACATGGTTTATATACCTGCGCACTTTCACCGCCCGGTGGGAATAGGGATTTATGGTCACCCTTCTCACCGGGAGAGTGAATTTGAAATGA
The DNA here is from genome assembly GCF_019175285.1 of Sceloporus undulatus. Lineage (NCBI taxonomy): Eukaryota > Metazoa > Chordata > Lepidosauria > Squamata > Phrynosomatidae > Sceloporus > Sceloporus undulatus. The sequence continues at coordinate 7,814,739 of NC_056526.1, read as the reverse complement.
AGGTTTTCTATGATCCAACGGTTGTCGAATCTCCCTTTGGAGGTGGCTCCTATAATCCGGAAGAGATGGACACAAGCCAGAAGCATCGCCGTTCAACAGAAGATGACTCTCAGGATGAAGAATCGGTCTTCTGGACTATACTGATTGGAATACTCAAGCTAATACTTGAAATTCTCTTTTAGATTTATAGGTAGGCAACTGCTCTCTTGAGTACAATTGAACAAAGACTGGTCTTTGAGGATTCGTACTAACTGTGGGGCCGGGGGAATAAAGCCATAATTAATTTTATATTGTAATTAACCCACAGAGCTACATACGCCGCAGCATTGCAGTATTTTTACAGCGTCCCCTTAACTGATCAGGGTTAAAAACAAATAGTATAATGACTTTGAATAAAAATTATTTTCTATATAAAGGTTTTCAGAACTTTAGAAATACAAATCTGCATCCAGTATTTCACTACATTTTGATTATAAAGGCTGTATAATTTTTCTTTCATAAAAGAGTGGAATAGGACTCAGTTCATTTTAAACGTTTTTGGAATGTGAACTGAGTTACATATCTTGGCTGTTAGTCCCAAATAGAGTAGACGAAATGAATCAATTATGGAACAGTGAGTCAGAATACGGGTAAAACATATTGACTGAATGACTCTATTCCAATAGTAGGCCACAACTGCAATATACCACTACTGTTACTTGTTTATAACTCCTGGGTGGCAGATAGGCATGTATCTAGTCTGCATGCATAATCTGGCAAAGGAAAAACAAGAGTTGAAAAGGATCTCAAGTCATCTCAGCCAACCACTGCAGCCATCCACAGCTAAAGCCTCCTTAAACAGACATTTAAACCTTGTTTACAAGCCTCCGATAAAAAAGAGCTCACTACTACCAGGGTGGTTTGCTCCATTGGCAAACAGCTGTAGTTGTTTCTTTTCTAGAATTAAGCATTTATCCCCAAGCACATTAACAGCTGGACTTGACAGATCTAATTACTGTATCATGTTTAATTCAGCCGGAAAGAGGTAGCTTGTGCAAGAGGAGGAATATGGTCTGAAGATGACGGGCTTTTCTGCCGAAGAACACAAGTGGCTGCTATGCAATATACCTGCTGTGCAGCTTTTTTAAAATACAAAAGTGACTGCTGCGTAGCTCTGAATCCTTTTAACAAATTCCCTGCTGACAGATAAGAGAGACTATTTCTCCTCTGTCTGGGACTGCCATTTGCAAAGCAAAGCTGTGAAGAGAACGTACCCAATAATCGTCCCCACTGTACTGAAATTAAAAACTTTATTTTGTGAACAGTGTTTTCAGTGGTGTTTTTCCTTATACAGAGTGGTAGGTAAAATAGCACCAAGCTTAGCACTTGTTTTTGTGCAGTTTAATAGAGGATGTAACTCTTTTTATCCTTCTTTGCTGTTCTTCCCTCTTTTCCCTCTGCTCCTAGGTGTTGGAGGCTGCCGTTCACAACAGTCACAAATCCAGCGACCTGCAAAATAAGAGCTGTCACTTAAAAGGAGCCCCCAAAAAATCTAACAGTATAAAAAGATTGCTGAAAGCACTGGTTTAGGGCAGGGAAGGAAACAGGTGGGCACCATGGCTGGAATTCATGATCAAATGCAAAAACTAGGGCAGTGGTTCCCAAACTTTGGTCCTCCAAATGTTTTGGACTTCAGCTCCCAGGATTCTCGGCTTTTGGCCATGATGACTGGGGTGTCTGGGAGTTGAAGTCCAAACATCTAGAGGAACAAAGTTTGGGAATCATTGAACTAGGGTTATGATTCCATACATTGTTTGCATTCACAACTGCAATGTTTTCAATACTGCAGGGAGCTCTGGTGGCGCAGTGGTTAAATGCCTGTATTGCAGCCACAAGGTTGTGTTTAGGTCCACTCAGCCTTGCATTCGTCTGTAGGTCGCTAAAATGAGTACCCAGCTTGTCAGGGACAATTAGCTTACACACTATAAATCACTTAGTGATGGCTTAGTTCACTGATAAGTAGTACAGAAATGTAAATGTTATTGCTATTGCTACTATACAGGGCTTGTAAATGTCCTCCCCAATCCTGACTTACTGGGCAGCAACCTCTGCAAGCAACAGGGGTCTCTTCTTGCAGTCCCTCCTCATACTAGAGATCACTTTTGGGAATGGGGTGGAAACATTGGTCTGCTGTGCCCTGATTGACAGGAGAACAGATTTGATCAGTCTCCACAGTTCATGCCCAGTATGTTAGGATATGAGGGTTGGGCCAATAGTTAAGTAGCTGATCTAGAATCTTGGCCAATTTAAGTAAGGTTGCAATCTGTGCACTCTTACAAACAGCTATTTTAACACTTAATTTCAGTCACACATGGTTCAGAATAAGCTGTATCCCCCCCTCCCTCAATTTTCATGCAACTTAAAAATATATTTCAAGAAAGCTGAGATTCCATCCCTCAAAATGTCCTTTTATTTGTGTTACTCTAATCATATACTGATCAGATGTACTCTGGTGTGTGTGAGAGAGTGAAAGAGAGATGACACACTGGCAAACAAGTTCAGAAAGAAATCTTAGATGCTGAACCATCCAGGGTTGTTTAACTGATAGAAACGGTAGTGCCTCTTTCCACCAGGATTCAATAGTCATGTTTTTAAAACTAAACACAGCCCTCAAGATTTAAGGAACACACTTAATTCATTACTGTAAGTAAATTTGAGATGACTAGCAGCAACACATTGCTCTTGGATAAATTTAGAAAGGGAGTGAATACTCTAAAATGGCAAAGTTCAATGCACTGTCTTTATTCAGCATAGAATTATGTTTAGCGTATAAGTAATTTGGTATAATTAGTATATTATATCCCTGAATAGAAGAAATTATTGACACAGAAGGCTGTACCTGCAGTTGTTAATAACAATTACCACCCACATTTCTTACTAGATTCACACAACTTGATGGATTTACTAGATTTGCCTTTTTTAATGTGAAATTTTCATGTCAGCATCTTTCCAGGAGGAGGTGAAAAGAAAGCTTATCCTCCATTCATTTTCAACCTCAGTTCAGTCCCTGAACAAAAGTAACTTATGTAATTACCTGAGGGGATAGCACCAAGCCCCACACAAAAGGTATGATAGCCACGGTCACAAAGGTCACAGAACATCATTTCCTCCTCATGGTGAGGCTGCCCACATATAATGCACGTTTTGCACTCCATACATTGCCAAGGGTAGGTCTTGATTATCGCCACAAGCTCTGAAGACATGTCCAGACAGGAAGGATGGCCTAAATCAAAACCAGGATCATTACTAGAATGGTAAAATAAAGTTCCTTTAACAGAAATAATTTAACGATGGATTTTACAAAACACTATCTTCATTCCAGAGTATTAAGAGATGCCAACTGGAAACTTACATGACCTTTATGTATTTGTAAGTGCTGGCGCTACAATGCTTTGTAGTGAATTCTGGGACTCCCAATCCCCACTTTCTGGGACTTTCATCATCCATACATGTCTCCTAAACTAGGAGCTATATAGGGGCCATGAATACATAACAGTCGCAACTCCAGGTTACGCATTCACAACTGCCATACAGGATTCTAGCTGACATACAGCGGACCTGTATCTGCTTGGTTTGGTTCCAGGAACCCACAGGGATATCAAAATCTGTGGATGCTCAAGTCCCACTAAATACAATGGAGGAGTAGAATGGTGTCCCTTATATAAAATGACAACATCAAGGTTTGCTGCAACACATTTAAAACTTAAAAGATTTAATTTGATTCAGTATTTTACCCCCCCCCCCCCCATGGCTTATAATTTTAAATACTAAAGAGATATCTAAAGCAGACCCTGTTACTTACCGCTGTTCTCACACTGGGAGCAGTGTATAAGGGCTTCAGCCTTCCCTTTCTTGTTGGACTCCTTACCCTTCAGACAAATTCCACATATAGCATTTGGAATGGCCTTTTGCTGGAAGGTTAGAAGAGGGCTATAAATTCATTCCAGAAGAACTGATACAGGCTTTTGTTTGTAAAAAAGAAGCTCCTGATTTTTCAATTTCTACAAATTAATGGGTCTTTTCGGGAGATGTGAATCAAAGGGGGATGAGGACAAATCAAGAATCATTGATTATAACAAAGAAATTGGGAAAAGAAATGAACAGAGTATTTAAAGTATGTGCACAGGGAACTACACAAATATTGTACAGATCATACCCAGCCTAAGAAAGCATATGCAAATCAAACTAATTTGCCAGAATCTTGTATCACCTTTTACTTAATGTAACTTTACAAATACTAAGCTAAGCAGTGCTAAGAAAACTTGTTAGTGAATTGTGAAGATGCGTATCGGACAACAGCAAAAGCGCCCGATATGCATTGGGACTGATGTGTCTGTAATCAATGCGCAGGAACTTTAATGGCTCTGCTACATAATTATGTAACAGCAACACTCTGGATATGGATGTTATGCAACAGCTGAATTCTTATTCCTGCTTATGTAAATCCTTGTACACAACTGAGACCAGATTCCAGGCATTGCTTTTATCTACAGAAAGACAACAGAAGAGTGCTAAACACTCAATTGCACTACTAAATAGACTTATTTGTTTTATATGAAATCTGGCATAGCACTTGAAACTGAATGAAATAGCATTTATATTAATTGTTGTATCAAAGCAACAGGTCTGCAAAAAATAGTTAACAGATAGACAAAGGAAAAGTCTTGGTAATTTCCCAGGCTTTTCGGGTTCAGATTTTTTTAACGTAATGGTACATCTGTAGCTCTTTGCATTCCTGCTGGGTTTTTTTAATTACTTTCTACTTTTTATTATTATTTTACATATTTCAAGGTTTTTATATTTTCTTTTGTTAAAAAATTGGTTTTATGTTCTGTGATCTGCCCAGAGAGCTTCATCTACTAGACAGTGTAAGAAATGCAGTAAGTAAGCATTTCAAAGTCAAACAAATGACCCGTTTGGTCTATTCCTGCAAAGGAGGCCCTGCTCTGCCAAGCCTCAGGAAAAAAGGTCTCCAAGCACTGCAGACTCTTACGCATTCACATCTGTTTGTATCGTCTTATATGGATCACCTAAAGCTAGTTTTACATTGGAGAAAGGGAGCCAGCTGCAATTGGTACTTAGTTGTAGGAATAGGAAACACCTGTCCTCTTCCCAGTTCTAGTCCAAAGTTTGAGCAAAGAACTGGCTTTACATGTGTCCCCAGCTGTTCCTCACAGATAATAACTGCCTCCCTTTGTCCCCCTAGGAACTGAAGCTGCATATTTTGTTGGCATCACACTCCCCTGTTTTGTTCTTGCTCCCTTCCATGAGAAAACAGATGAAACTCAGGACAATCAGGGATATTATTATATATACTGTGGGAGCCCTCATAATCCAAGACCACTAACAAGGCTGCTGTTCATACTTTTCAGTAAATAGGACATCAGTGTTTATCTTTTTAAAAGAACTCCTGATATTTCACATCAGTTTCCAATCAATATGTTAATGGTAGTTTCTATAAATTACAAAAATTAAATGTTGGATAAACGGTATGCAATATATATATATATGTTGCACATATGTTAGCCAACTTGGATCCCACTTTGGGAGAAAGGCGGCAGGATAAAAATATAAATAAATAAATAAATGTTTGAATCGCTGTTGGGATGCAATCTTTTCAATAATTAGACCAATTAAAGTATTTGAAGTTTTTTGCTTTGTTTTTGTTTGTTTAAATACATTTTCATGCCAAAGCTTACAGGAAACAATTCATACTTGCTTTTTATATTTTGAAAGGAAAAACCCTTGAACTGTAGCTAATTCAGCAAACATACTACCCTCATCATTTACTGTTGTCTATTCTGCAAATCAATTCTTTTAAAGTCACAAGTGATATTATGTTGGATAATTTGGTATCTAAACTATAGTCGTCTGTAAACAATACCAAAATTATTGGTACAAGCCTTTCCTTTACATCCCACCCTTTATATAGGTCAGGGATCATTGGAAGGTTTTGGTCTTCCTATATCTGCAGTCAATAGGTACTTGTCTATAAGAAGTGTTCAAATGCTGTTAAAGAAGGATATTGATAAATGGGAGCATGTCCAGAGAAGGGCAACAAAGATGGTCAGAGGCCTCATGACCATGCCCTAAGAGGAATGGTTTAAAAAGATAGGGATATTTACCCTGGAGAAGAAACAACATGACAGCCATCTCCAAATAAGCGAAGGGGGAACGAAGCAATTTTGTTTTCTGGTAGGCCAAAGATTAGGGTCACTGTTTGACAGTGAAACAGACTTAAATCAGATGGTGCATCTTCCTTTGTTAGAACTTTTAACTATCAGCAATGTTTGTAGCAATGGATTGCCTGCACTGATGAGCTTGGATTAATTTACCTTGGCAGCACCTTTTAAATCTGTGATACCTCTATCTTGGTGCTCCTTCCCATGTGATGTTGGCGCATGGAGGTTTACAAGTGTGACTTTGTTTGCTTCGTATCAGAGTAACTGTAGACTACAGGGAAACCACATGGACCCCAGTGTTTGAAAGAACTGCAAGTTGGCAGGACTTTTCTACTAAGCTAAGAAGGAAAGGTGGGACAGCTTTTCAAAAATGTGATTCGGAAAGATCCCTCCAGCTGACCTTCCAAACAGTGCTAAATGGATACTCTTGCCAAATTATCTGGAAGTAGTAATGCACTGGCCTAATTATTTTTTATGTAATTGAGAGCTGATCTATAAACCAGATTTACCAAATGGGGAACAAAATTAAGTTCTTTTATACTCAGAATTGAGTAAAATGGAAGTGGGGAAGAATACTCCCTAAGCCTGATATTATTTAAAAAGTGTTTAATCTAATAATGCTATTTTATATTGCTATTTCCTAAGAACCTGAAAGAACTAACACTTCAGGGGGAAAATAATTACACACTACTTTATATTAGCCTGATTTCAGATATCTGAAGTTATTAATCCATATTTTAAAACCTTGGGTAGCAGAGTCTTAATTTGCTTGGCCTCCAGAGTTTTCTTTAAACATCCACAAGGCATTTTATAAGCAGCTCTTTTCAAAAAGATGACAGAGGCATTCAGGAATAGTTTTTGCTTATTTATTTTTTTTAAAAAAAGCATAGTCCACCTGTTTTATACATAAATATAAATCAAATGATAAAAGGAGTCTAACATTCACAAATATCTCTACGAAATAATAAATACCATGGAAGTGAAAACATACATATAAAATTCTTCTACTGGCTATTCTACTCCTACTTGTATACCTTTTTATACCCTGCTCTGCCCAGCAAAAGGATTACACCTCATTTCTGCAGTGTTCATCCTACTGCAGTCTTACATTCTACTGGTAACGTTCCTTGTGTTTTAAGCTATATCAATATAGAGAAAACCGCAAGTGCACTTTTCTAATCTTCTTACCGTCTTTATAGTCTTCTGCTATGGGATAAGTGTAAGCCAACCCCCTCTCAGTCACCTCCAGCTAGACTACCTGTGAATTGCTCCTTCTGTGTTGTGTTATGTGCCGTCAAAACTTTGATACAGTCTAAATGCTGAACACTGCACCATTTACTAATAATTCTTCCCTCGGTTCCCAGTTCCACAAACCAAAGAGTAAATAGTCACCAGATACTAATTCAAAGAACCTCCCAAAACTTGGAATGTTCTCCTATAAAAATGAAATACAAAGGAAAGCCTATTCACATTTCAAAGCAATTCAAGTGACTTTGGACAGAAATAAAAATGGCTTTGTGGGAACATTGGAAAACACTGCCTGCCAAGCTGCTGTCCTTGTCATCTTCAACTGAACAAAAGAGGATGAGGACAAAGATTTCCTAATGAACTACATTTTAAGATGAAGGCTGCACACAAGCTGATTAAATCCCACCAAAGACACAGAGCCATTTAATAGTCAATATTCCTGGTTCAACAAACCACGGTTTGCTGAAACAAGAGCTAATGATGTCTGTTAATGCTTGACTTTGGATGAGATTTTCAGGTCTGTTAAACTATTTCCCTGGTTTGCATACTATGGGAACCTGTGCATCGATAAACTAAGAATTCTCCTCTGCAGCTGGACAAGCAAGAGAGAAGCAAAGATGGAGTGGCTGAGCACATTACCTGCTCCCAATTCAATAAACCATGGTTTGTTGGACCATCAATGTAATAACTCAATCAGATCACTGGAATTTAAGCTGCTAAAATGTGGCTAACCCTAAAATAGCTAACAAGCATCTGTTTCCAGAGATCACACTGTCAGAAATAAGGCCTTCCTATTTTCACAGCAAATGTGAAGAAGAGAATTCTGGGATGGGGCGAACAGTGAGTGGGATGATGTCAGGATTGCAACCCAGTCTCTTGCTTCATGCTTGACTTACCTACGTGCAAATCTCCCTTACTCTTGAGAAAAGAATACTGCATGTACAACTGTAACTGTCAGTCCTTCATCAGTCAGAGTAACACATAATGGCTGCTGAGGAATAGCACATGGGGAATCTTTCCCCCATTAAGAGACAAACAAATGTTTTAAAAGCTTAATGAAAAAGAAGCTTGCCTATTTAAAAACGGAAATATGATAAGTCCACTTTAATACTTGCTTTCCATGGCATATTAACACTATGCTTGCATATCCTAAATGTTCTTTCACTTAAAATGAAAATTGCAATCTAAAGATTATTTTAGGATGATATCTGAGCAGTGGATGCTGCCCAATAAAATCTGTATGTTCCTGGCAACAGCTGCTAAGGTCCCATTCATATGTTTACTTAGGCACACGAAGTATCAATACCTGTTACAGACAGTTTAGCAATTTACGGTAAAGTTACTAATGCCTTAGTAGTTTCATGTAATAAAATATATCATGTGTTTTAAGAATGAAAAAGTGCCATAATAGGGGAGTGAAGGGATTCTCAAAGTAGCTTATACTGCCTTCCTGGAGGCAGTGAATTGGGAGTGTATAAAAAAGTCCCACTGAAACAAATGGTGGCTGCAACAGGGCAACAAAACACACATTTCAGGGGGCTTCCAGAGGATAACTCTCCAGTAGGCCGCTGGCTACATTACTAAATTATTTATGGTTATGAATCATGGTCAGGAATCCAAGTCCTAATTTCCCCACCCAACCCCAAGAGATACTGTATCTTCAGAAGCCAAGAGCTTTAAAGCAATCAGTTCTTGATGCTGTGCCTTCCAATAGAAGACCACCCAAACATTTGCTGTATGTCATAAACTTTGTTCATATAATACCTAAAGTTCAAAAACACTACAATGCCATCTCAAGCTATTTCTTTGGATTACATAAATTACTGGCACGTGTTTGATTCTGCAATAAAATAAACATTTTGCAATGTATGTAAAAATAGGTGCATTCTGCTAACGATTCAATCTCTCACTTACATCCCTTATAAATATTTTCTGAAAAGAGATAAGACTGACACCTAACATTTCTGTAACACAGTCTAATATCATGTAGTTATGTAGTAATTAAACAGTAATTTCTCGAAGCCTTTTCCAATGAAAGCTGTGGAACACTAATAGGAAAGCTGAGTGCATTTTGATTTTTTAAAAAATCACAAAGTTGAGTAAATGTTCACAGAACTTTAAAACTATGTTATTTGTGCCACACAACTTCTCGCACTAAACACTGTGTAACGACCTTTTCTGGCCATTTAGAATTAACTTTCTTCCTGTAACTTTTGCAGTACACATCCCTGACATTCTAATCACAGTATAAAGCAAATCTTCCACTGGTTTCAGAAGAAACCAAATGGTTTATTGCTTATTTTCCTTAACTTCAATACAAAATTCCACTGAAATAGGATAGTACATTTCATCCTAAACTGAAATGCCATCAGTAATACTGATGATTAAAATACTGAATGTAATAATCATTGCTTGAAATACAATAATGTTAAGTTCTGGGCGAGTTTAAAATACAGAGATCTGGGACCTTGGAATAGTGTATTTTCTTCCTCAACTCCAATGAGATCAGGAGCCGTTTGGGGCCACATGTCTCTCTGCTCCTTCACTTTACAAATAATGTGACAACCAAACCACAGACCTTACTTTTGAGCACAGAATCTTCTCTAGATTTGCAATACAGAACTGCTTTCTAAATTACATAATCTAGTATCAGGAATTTTACATTGCAAGGTCAGGTTGATTCCGACCCTCACTAAATGCAAAGGAGAGGGAGAAACTATTGCCTGAAAGGGGTTTAATTGGGTGAAATGGGTTTCCCCTACAAGCAAGCACTGCTGTGCTCCTGACATTGTCTTCCAGCTTCCTCCACGTTTTATAAGTTTTGTTAATGTTACTGTTAACAAACTATATTCTAGATAGTTATGTTTTTCACCTGGAAAACTTAACACAGTATATATTTATGCAACATTTTAGCTGAACTGTACAGTGCCAGTCCAGTGCCACACTGAGGAGCAAGCTATTTAAAACTAAATCCCAGCTTCATATCTGAAATGTAACTGTCGACCCTTGGAAGACAGTGAAAGAACAAAACCTCCCCCTCTGCAAACTGAGGTGGGGAAGAACCTCTTTTTTAAAAATCATTTTTTCGGGCTGCGATCGCTTAGGAACCAATTTGGGTACAGAAAATAGAAGCCACTCCACAGCCAAGGTAACAACAGTAAGGCCCCAAGTAAAATAAAGCAACAGGAAGTAAGGAAGCAAATAGGAATGCACAACAGGAGAGTAGCTAGTCAAGTATAGTAAGCAGAAGTTCCACATTTCTGAAAAACAAAGTTAAACGTTTCAAGGAGAGAGGCTGGTCAGTAAAGAAGCTGAGTCAGGGGCTTTTTTCTTCTACCTTGTACCCAGGAACCGATTTGGATACAGATCGTTTGGAACCCTCTTTTCTTGGAGTAGAATTTCTCTCTCGTGTTTTTTGTCTTCCCTGGACAGGTTCATCCTGATTTTCAAGAGTAACTTCACCTTCAGAGACATTGCCAGAGGAATTGTCCTAGAACAAAAACAGCACCATTGCATTTGCTTTTAATGGCCAGCGAAGAACAAACAAGACCTTTCTAAATTTGGAAACCACATTCTCATGTAAAAGGCCAGAGCGCTGGATCGTGAGGTTCCCCAATTAAAGGAATGACAGTCTGACTTACAATCCATTGATCTGCCAATGGAGCACAATTTCATACATTTAAAAAGATATGAGAAGGGAGGAGGCATCAAAACTGGTGTCCCACTGCCTGAGATCTAACCCAATATTAACAGAGCAGCAAGTGCTACCAGTATATAATTTCAAAGCTTTTAGTCTTCAATCTATTATTTAACAGGTTAATGCTTTCCAAGGCTGCTTCAGAATTACTCCAGTTTGACACAGCTTAACTGTCATGGCTCCATCCTATGAATCCTGCGATTTGTAGCTTTGTTGTGGGACAAGAGCTCTCTGACAGAGAAGGATAAATAGCTCACAAAAATACAAATCCCAGAATTACACAGCACTAAACCATGGCAGTGAAAGCCATGTTAAACTGAATTAATTCTGCATTGTAGATGCAGTGCTAATTTGCATTTCTTACTTGTTTGGAAGTAACAGCAGGCATACAGATAACGTTATGACTTTTTAAAGTCTCATCTGATTTAAGTTTATAAATTACAATACAGTCAAAGCAATGTCATTTTCAGAAGTATAACAACTAATTGTAAGAACATAATGTACTGTATGTTGAAAATCTCAGTTCCATCTGCCATGCAGTTTATTGGCTTATCATGATTAATTCACAAACTGAGTAGAATAACTAGCTTACAAAGTTGATTCACAATATGATCCTTTATATCCAGTACCCATCTGCTAGGGAAAAGGGAATAAACAAGCACAGATAGTATTTTACTCACTGAATTGCCTTTGATTTTCCGCTTTTCATCCCCTCGCTCTTCTGCATCATCTGAATCTCCATCGCTGTCCAAGGCAGGCAGCTCTGGATCTAAGGGAGGCTCATAGAGAGCTGTATTTAGTGGCAAATATCGGAGCTCATCTGGAGAGTATCTGGAGTGAAGCAATTGTTTACAGTGTTTTATTTCATTTATCTATATATTTTGTTAAGCAACTGCATAGTGATCAAGAATACAGGCTAGCTCAAACTCAAAAATACTCCTCTGTGTTCCACAAAAGGTCTCAGTAACTGTATAAAGAATGTTCTCTCTCTCTTTCTCTCATATTTATATTTACATTTATGTAAATATATATTTCAGAAGTATACAATATGTATTTTTAAGTGTAAAAATTTCACACAGTGCTGTCATGCTATTAAAATATTTGACTAGGGTGGGGTACAGACCGCCCAAAAAAGGCAGTCTGCCGGCGCCTTGTTTTGCTGCGCGAGGAAGCTGCAGCGGACAAACTGTGTGGCTTCCTCACGCAGCAAAAAGAACCCACAAAACGCAGGTTCTTTTTGTGGTGCCGTTGTGACACCTCAGTGTGCTAATGTCGCACTCGCGACATCACAAACGTCAAAATGGCGGCGCCCATCTGTACAGGGCGCCGCCATTTTGACATACTGTAAGCGACGCCCCGAGGCAACCCTAGCACGTATTCCTTATGTGGTAAAAGGCCCATCTGTACTGGGCCTACATTGCACACAAAAGTCTACACTGTATTATGATAAAGGTCAGAAGTAAGCCCAAGTGAGCTCAATGGAGCTTAACCCCAGATAAGTGTATTAGATGTCTAACATGCACATTTAGTACTGAATACTGACTACTAGCTTACCTTTGTGCTCTGCATGTACACTCTAACAGTACCAAAATTTGTGACAGAAAACCAATGATCCAAAAAAGTACTACTTTGAATAGAGCTCTGAAAAAAATAGTTTTTGGACCACACTTCCCACAATCTGTTCCAGGCTCTGGTTTCTAGACTGATGGTCTCTCCTGCACTAAAAGCCTGCTGCTCTGATACTCTGAACTGAATCTAGCTCCTACAAAGATTTTTCAGAATACCAAATGTTGGGGATAAAATAACAAATTCAGAGGAATGCATACTTCAGAGGATCTGACTGTCAAATGGACAGAATACTGAACCTGACAGGCCCCTGAACTAGTCCAGGAAGGCAAATCTTACCCTTTATGGTCTCATGTTACAGCTTTACACTTTTTACAGAGACTACTAGTGCAACTTTATCAAACTATCATTTTAAAAGTATCTCATTCCCTTTATATGTAGCTGACCTTTTAAAAAGTTGTGTTTTCTTATACGTTTCCATGAACTACATTCCTCCAAAGCAGACTAATTAGAGTAAATGCATTTCATTATCATACCTTTTATAATATTCCTGAAACTGGCCAGGTATAAGGGCCACAGGATAAGGACTAACTTTTGTCCTTTCTGTAGGTAAGATTTTATATTTCCCTTGAGGCACCTGGATAACCTGCATTGTTAGAAAAAGAAAAATAAGGAACACATTTTACAAACTGATGTGCTTTTCTATAACAAGTCAAAATATGATCAATACTATGATCTTGTCCATGTTCCAATATATAATGTACCATGTAATCTTGGGGATATATATGAATGGTCCAATTCCTGCAATCCATTATGACCCAAAAGTGGCTCACACAACTGCTAACTAAACTCTCTGCATAAAAAAGTCAGCATTAGCATTCTGTGTCCTTACGCACATGCAAAATAATTGGACATGGGGTGTATATGTACTGATGCATTCAGATTATTTCCTAGATCATGTGGTCAGGTATATTCACAAAGGGGTCTTTCCACAAATGGGTATTTACAATTTGGCATTCCATTCCGCATTAAAAAATCTGGCTAGCAGTTGTTTGAATCAGCTTAAGGAGAGGAAGAATCAGGAGAACCACATCCGTACTCTTAGTTTTCTTACATTTTGTGGCTGGGGAGAAGGCAAGGAGGAGAAAAAGCATGGCTCCAATTCGTGTAAATAGTTAAAAGTTTATAAAATGGGACTGTATTTTCCTATGTGTGCCTGTGTTTTCAAATACAAATTATCATATTTTCAGTCAGAGCTGTATACAAAATAAAATGTAAATAATGCATTTATAGTTAAAAATGAACTCAACTAAAGTTTAACTTAGAAAACAAGGCTATTAGATGTTTTCCTTGCTTTTGCAAGCAAATGATCAGCAAACACAGCGTAAATGGAGTAATACATTAATAAGAAAAGGTAACTGTAGGTAAAAAGCCTATGGCTAAACCATCTTGAATACATCTACTCTCAAAACCTGGGCAAGTGAGAAGTGATCATAAATAAAAGTAAACCAATAAAATAACTTTTTATAAAATAAGTAAAATAAAATAATTTTTATAAAACATCAGAGAGCTTGGGTCCACAGTGATTTCAATCTAAGTGATTTCTAAACACAGCCAGAAAAACATCCAGCATGGCATAATGGTTTGAGCGCTGGCGTAGGATCCTGGAGACCAGGGTTCAAATCCTCGCTCAGCCATGGAAACCCATTGAGTGACCATGGGCAAGCCACTCTCGCTCAGCCTCAGAGGAAGGCAATGGCCAAAAAAAAAAACCCTCCATGATAGGGTTGCCATAGGAAACAACTTGAAGGCACACCACAAAAACCTGTAGACTGATGGTATAAACGGGGCTAGTCCAAAAGATAGTATGTTTGCTTTGAACACAGTATGGTTGTATCCAATGCTGTCATTTTACTAATACAAAGTTTATACTTCATGTAGGAACCCCATTTTTATTCTTATGTCAAATTCAATACTTGCTTCCCCAATTCATGGCAACTTCACTATGCCAGGTGTTGCCTGTGCCAGCTGCATGCCACTAGCAAAACCTGGACGTTCTTGGACTTTCCTGTCTAGGGGGAAATTACATATTGAATACAACCATGTTTCCCAAGAAAAATACATCTGATCACTTTACTACAAACAAGAAGCTACCTATAGTCATTTGAGCAAGAAAGTTAAGCCATCCTACATGTGTCTGTAAATCAAAGTAGGCCCTTCTTTCTTCCATTCGTTCACGGTTTAAGTTGCTGTTGAACTCAGCAGCTTTCTTGGCAGCTTTCTTAATGTATTCCGGAACTTTACTTGCTTCAACTTTTTGTGTGTTCTGCTGTTGCATTTGCTGAAACAAATTTTTTGTTGTCGTCAATTCAATTTGCACAAACTTTGCCTCCTAAAAACATTTAATATCATGCTCTGTGTATTTAAAGATCTTAGGGAATTACATTTGTGAACTTACAGAATATTCTTTGTAATGATCAGTTATTCGTTGACGTTCTTTCTCTTGAAGTATAACAGAGTACTCAGCATGTTTGGCAGGGTATTCTTTAATCATGAGATCAATTACTTCATCGCTGCGTAAGGCTGTAAGACCTAGAGTACATCAAATAGTTAGTTGAGCAATTTTGTAAAATGAAGACAAATATTAGCAGGAAGCAAAATTTTTAGTCTTTTCAGTTTTGTAGCCATCATAGGTTATAGCATCAGTAAAAATGAACAGGTCTGCCAACTACACACTTATCCAAGGAATCAAAGTCTATGGCATGTCACAAATAAATTCTTGCAGCCAAAACAGGTATTGGTTTATACTGAATTATAAGTCAAGAGTACTGAATGGTAACTAAATCCCACTAATTCAATGGGCCTGCTCCACTTGTTTCTAGCAATAGGATTTAGAGCATCAGCTTCTGAAGGACAGCTTTCACATCTTCCAATAATTTTACCTCTGCAGAAGGCAGACACCTTCATTTTACTCTCTGGCAAAGACTTCTCAGTGTAATAAAAAAGAAATAAAAATGCTTTCTTGGGTCCTTACCTAAAGTACATTGTGTTTCTGTAATGACATTTAGTTCTCTGAGGTAGAGTTTCTCTTTGTGAGATAGATCTCTTCTTTCTAAATCTCCAGGAAAAGGGAAGGAAAAGTGGTAAAGGAAAAGGAAGTGTAAAGGATTCCCCCCCCTAAATACTATAGTTAAATATACATTAAATTTCTTCAAATACTTGTATTCAAATGCTGCCACTACTTTCTCAGGAAGCAATACTGTGCAGAACACGTGATTATTTGCCTTTCCCAAACCTGCCAAATCTTTGTCTGGAATGAAAAGCAGTAGTTCATCCAAATCTACTTTCCTTCAAACTAAAGAGAAAAGGCAAATCTATTTATACAAAAAGGAGTATAAATTCCAGAAAGGTCTCTGCACAAATTAAGGACAGCTTCAAATGATGAAACAGGCAGCAGCATAAGAAATGTGAATGATGTATCCATTATTTTCTTGGTCTCCCCCTGTAACATATAAAATATGTATTCATAAATGTATCCACACAGGAACTCAAAATATGTGTGCTCATATATGTATGAGGTGCGATTACACAAATGCACACAGTTGTTCTCTGCTTTGTCCATCTGCCAGCAGAACGTAACACTGCTGCTATAAGAGTTCTGTTTGCAGCTCTTCCAAATCTGACCCTGAGTATTGGGAGGCCTTCTAGATCAGATTTCAGGGTTCACAAGAATGCAAAGTAGATCTGCTTGCATGATGCTGGACAGAATCCATTAGATCAGGTAGCAGGGGAGGAAAAGAACAAATCACTTGTATGTCCTCTTTTGCTTCTCGTCTGACAAACCTGAGCCAATGGATTATAAGACATTTTATAGAATATCTACATGACATATTTTCATTGAACTAGACAGAATAAATCTGAAATAGCTCATGGACATAATTTTTTGACCAATGTCTAAAGTTCTTCATAATATTTAGAACATCCATGCTCAGAGACATATTAAAAATATCCTTATATTTCCTTTGTTAATAAACTGGTAACTTGAGCTAGAAACAGAATGACTTGGTCATGTTTATCAGCAACCAAAGGAAAGGAAGCAACTGCTATTGCAAGGAACAAACAGAAGATCACTTTGATTAATTTTACTGAAGGTTTTAAGGTATGAAAACAAAACCTCAAAACTTTCAAGTACTCAAAAACATTCCTTTTAGGAAGCCAACTGCCTCAAAACCTATCTTTTAAAATGTCAACTTCTTTTTCATAAAGAGCAGCACAATGAGAAAATAATGAAAATCTATAGGCATTATTTTAATGAACGTAGTCTTAAAGACTGCTTAAGGAATTGTGCAGACTAGAGTAAAAAATTCCTATGGTGCAAAATCATAACCACTTGCACAACATCACAGCTTCAGACAAGCATCTTTGCAAGAGTGGCAGTGTACCCCAGCCTTTATAGTCTGAACATGGAAGCAAGACCAATCTGTCACTGGACCCTGGGTACAGGCTTACATATTTAAAAGATGCACACATTTTAATTTGTAACATTTCAACCTTAACATGAATACCTGGATACTTTCGTTTAAAGGAGGTCACACCCAAATATTCACTGACTTGCTCTTGAAGCATGTAGTATTCTCCTGTTTCATCAGGTGGCCATTTGTATTCTATCAGGTTTTCAGCTGGAAAGTAGCTAAAGCTAAACACAGAAAGATCAAGCTTGAAACAATCACAGTTTAATTCCACAGTATGACATTTCATCCCACAAGCAGGGTTTTCTGTCTCGTTATTGTTCTTTAGTCATATTATAAACCACTTGAGAATGCTTGGAGACAACTGTACCAATATTCTAAATAGACAAATAAATAAATAATGTTGTCCTACTAGAAATGAACCCTCACGTACTATGATTCAACTGTTAGATGATAAAATGTCCCATTTTCAGGGCCAGTCTCCTGAAGATAATGTCTTTTTGTTGTTTTATTAAACCAAATTTCAGCTTTCTAGCAAAAGTGAGACTAGCTTAACCACTCTGAGATATATTTTTACCTCTCCATTTTAGAGGAGAAAAGCGCCAATGTCTTATTTACAGGTTTTTGTAGTGACCATTTCTGTACACCAAACTTCATGGATCTAGTTCATGAAGAAATATTCTAAGGCCTGTTACAGACTGCCAAAATAAAGCTGCTTCGGGTCTTTTTGGGGGTATGCTATTTAAATGATGCATGGGTCCTAAGAGTCCGGAGGTCGTGCCAAAGCCACACTCCATTCCTAAGCACTGGAGTGCAACTTTGATGCAGCTTCCGGATTCTTAGGATGCATGCATCATTTAAATAGCATACCTCCAAAGAGACCCAAAGCAGCTTCATTTTGGCAGTCTGTAACAGGCCTAAGAATACCAGTATCTTCTGAATAAGCAAGTCCAGTCAGGCCAAGCATTTGTAAATGTTATAATTATATTTTTGTTGATGCATTCAGGACTTGCTAGGAAAGAATATATACTACAACAACCTTGAGAATATTTCTAAAAAACCCACAAAGTAATACCTGAGATCTTGGCTTGAAGTTTCACAACTGCGTGAACTGTCCCCTGAGCCCATCCGTCGTCTTTTAGATGGTTGGCTGCCATCGTTTGAATTTTCCTCTGTATCATCCTGAGACAAGAGCACAAATACTAAAATGCTGAAAACCTGTAATTCACTCATCACCAATGTGGAGTGTATTAAGCTTTTACATTTTAAAGGTCAGTACAGATTCTGGTTACATTAGAAACCTAAATCAAACATTCCAAACTATCTTGTTTTATGAAGTCTCTAGCCTTTCAGGAAACTGAGATATGAGGCAAAATAAGCAGTCACCAAACTACTAACCTGTTCTGCAAGAAGCAGGCATGGTACTGCCTGTCAATGTGTTAAATCAATAAATCAAGCCCCTGACATTTGCAGGGACTTACAGTTTTGTAACTATAAAGCAACCCATTGGTCTCTGTAGTGCAAATACGTACAACCCTGGCTCCAATAGGCACAAGAATGTTCCTGTTCATTTCAACAGATCCTCCTTTTGTGTCATATTGGCACCCTGGTTTGCTGTGCGAGGGAGCTGCAGTGGACAAACCACGCAGCTCCCTCGCGCAGTAAAAAGAACCCGCAAAAAGCGGGTTCTTTCTGTGGCGCGGTTGTGATGCCGCAAGGGGCCAATGGTGCACTTGCAACGTCACAAGGGCGCCGAGAACTGTGGATGCTAGGCGTCCGTCACGTCAAAATGGCGATGCCCGTATGTACAGGCCGCTGCCATTTTGACGCCCTCGTCACGTGCGAGGGGCGTCTGAAAGCGCTGCCCCTCGCACGTCACGATGGCGCCCCATAGGGCTCATCTAGCCAGCACCATTGTCTTTCAGCCTGAAGTCCACCTTATATCCACTAACCCAGCTGTAAGCCTAACTACTGAGCTCAATGGCACTTACTTCTAAGTAAATATCTCAGGACTGGGTTGTTAGTTGACTTTAAAAAGAAGAAAGTAACTTCACATCAAAGATGGGAAGCCTTCCTTATTTGTTCAGAGACAACTGCTATCCCAGTTTTCAATAATGCACCAGAGGGAGCTGGGGATCTCCGCTGTTTGAAGTGAAAAGATCATCCCACCATCCTCTTTGTCCACTTCTCTTCTGCCCCATATCTCTTCTCTTTCCTACTGCTCTGAACCTCAAGGGCTGCATCCGCACTTCAGATATAATGCAGTTTATCACCACTTTAACTGCCATGGCTCAACTGCTAGGGAATTCTGAGGATTGTAGTTTGGTGAGACATTTAGCCTTCTTTGACAGAGCTCTGGAGCCACGACCAGAGGGGATTAAAAAAAAAGCCATCCCACTCTGCCTGATGTCACACTGCAGAATTAATGCAGTTTGACACACCTTTAACTGCAATGGCTCCGTCTTAAATCCTGGAATTTGTAGTCTGGTCTGGTGTCAGTGGCCTCAGACAGAGAAGGCTAAATATCTCACAAAACTACATACCCCCAAATTCTATAGCCACGCAGTTAAAGGCGTGTCAAACTTAATTTACTGTGCAGTGGAGATGACTGGAGGTGCATCTACACAGTAGAAATAATTCAGTTTGGCCCCACTTCAACTGCCACAGCTCCATCCTACAGGAACCTGGGATTTATAGTCTGGAGAGACACCAGCACTCTTTGGCAGGGAAGGCTAAAGACTTTGTAAAACCACAAATCCCAGGATTCCATCAGAGCTACAGAACTTGAAAGTGGGGTCAAACTGCATTATTTCCACAGCGTCTAGATTAGTGGTTCTCAAGACTTTTCACTCTTGTGCCCCTCTTTGCATCTACATGCGGACGTCACCCCCTCCTCAAACTATAGGACTCAAAATGCTTTGGTCTAAAACACACTGCAGAAACAATCCAGCTTGAGATCATTTTAACTGCCCTGGCTCAGTGCTAGGGAACTCTGGGAACTGTAGTTTTGTGAGATATGTATCCTTCTGTGTCAGACAGCTCTGGTACTACAATTAACTACAATTCCTAGGATTTCCTAGCAGTGAGCCAGGGCAGTTAAAGTGGTCTCAAAACTGGATTATTTCTGCAGTGTGTTTTGGATCTTTGTTTGGTGTATTTTCCATATTTTAACATCTTAGAAGGAAATAGCTCTCCTCAGACAGAAGCTCCAAGAGCCCTCCTTGCATTTCTCTTCTCCTCCAGGACAGAAAGAAGCAACGGGGCTTCCAAGTCTCATGTCCCCCTTGAGCAACTCTCATGCCCCCTTCAGGGGTCCCACCCCACCATTTGAGAACCCTTGCTGTAGAATAGATGCACCCTCTTTTCTACCACCAACACGAGGGTGCTTTGTTTGAATACTATGAAGATTTTAATTCTATTCCAAGGTTCACATGTTGCTTGTTTTCAATTTGTATTCTTCTCATAAAGGGTAAACCACTTTGAGTCCCAGGTTTGTTTGTTTGTTTGTTTGTTTGTTTTGTTGGAGGGGGAAACACAGGACAAACAAATACACTAATTTTGTTGTTGTTGTGCCTTCAAGTTGTTTCCCACAGGCACCAGTGTAGCACAGTGGGTTGCGTGTTGGACCTTTGACTCTAGAGACCAGGATGTGAATCTCCACTCGGCAATGGAAACCCACTGGGGGACCTTGAGCAAGTCACACTCTCTCAGACGTAGGGGAAGGCAATGGCAAAGCGCCTCTGAACAAACTGTGCCAAGAAAACCCCAGGATCTGAAGGCTCACTCCACCACCAAGGCAGACTTATCCTGGGGTTTTCTTGGCAAGATTGGTTCAGAGGGGTTTAGCCTTTCCCTTTCCCTGAGGCTGAGAGAGTGTGATTTGCAAATGGTCACCCAATGAGTAAAGCATAGAACCATAGAGTTGGAAGAGACCACAAGGGCCATCCAGTCCAACCCCATTCTGCCATGCATCTCATTGTCAAAGCATCTCATTGACAGATGGCCATCCAGCCTCTGTTTAAAGACCTCTAAGGAAGGAGACTCTATCACCCTCCGAGGAAGGAGTGTGTTCCACTGTCAAACAGCCCTTACTGTCAGTTAGTTCCTCCTAATGTTGAGCTGGAATCTCTTTTCCTGGAGCTTCCATCCATTGCTCCATTGGGTCCTGTTCTCTGGAGCATCAGAAAACAAGCTTGCTCCCTGCTGAATATGACATCCCTTCCAATATTTAAAGAGGGCAATCATATCACCTCTTAACCTTCTCTTTTCCAGGCTAAACATCCCTAGCTCCCTAAGGGTTTCCATGTCTGAGTGGCAAATTGAATCCTGGACTTCAGAGTCCTAGTCCAACACTTAAACCAGTACACCATGCTGGCTCTCATTATTATTATTACCATCCCGCTTTGTTGTGGTGTTGTCTGCCTTCAGTGACCCCCTCCCAGGATTTTCTTGGCCTGTTCCTTCAGAAGAGTGTTTGCCGTCCTTTGAGGCTGAGAGAGCGTGACTTGCCCAAGGTGGATTTTTATATTTGAGCAAGGATTCGAACCCTGGCCTGCAGACTCCTAGTCCAACACTTAAGCCACTATTTCACGCTGGCTGTCATACTAGCAATAACCATTATTATGCTTGTTGCGCAGAGGGATCTTGTAGCACCTTTGAGACTAACTGAAAGAAAGGTGTTTCCTGCCGAAGGTGCTATAGCGTCTCTCTACGAACTGATTCTAGAGACCGACGCGGCTATGTCTTTGAATTCTACCATTGTTATATTCATTATTTTATATGATCATCACGTTGTTGTTGTTGCTGTTGTTGTTGTGTGCCTTCCAAGTCCTTTCGACTGACGGAGACCCTCTCACTGGGTTTTCTTGTCAGGTTTCTTCAGAGGGTTTGTTTTTCCAAATATTGCCATCCTAAATCACTATATTATTATTATTATTATTATTATTTGTAACCCCACTTTCCCCCAGAACTGGGGAAACTCAAGAGAGGCGGCTTCATAGTTTCAAAAGAACAAGACAATTGAAAAGCCAGGGGAGGGAAAGGGGATTGTAGGTAAAAAGGAATGAAAGAATAAAATGCATTGAATGAAACAAGGCCCCAAGACCCTTGAAAAAGCCACAGACGGCACTGGTTCCCATAATAACAACAACAACAATAACAATAGGAATCGCAATGGCTGCCCCTTCCCTTCCCTTCCCTTCCCTTCCTGGGGCCCCTGAGGAGGGCCCAAAACGGCGGAGGAGGGCCAGGGCCTGCTTCCTCTCCTCACCTTCAGAGACTGGGCTCCAGGCGTGGCTGGGTCGCTGTCGCAGACCCTCGGGGACAGGACGGCCGCCATCGCCGCTCCGGCCCACGGCCACCATTGGCCTCGCCCTCCCCTGCCCTATAGGCCCCGCCTTCCTCGCCTTGGCCCTTCTGCGCTCCGCCACAGCGCCACCTGCAGCCTCGGAGGTCCTACTGCAGCGGAGCCGCCCCCGTCTCTCCTGGCCCGCTCCACGGCGCCACCTGCAGCTCCAGGGTGGCAGCGCAGGCTCTGAGTTGCATCGCAGCGCCCCTGCCACAGCGCCACCTGCAGCTCAAGGGTGGTAGCGCAGCCCACGCAGAGGAGCCTCATCGGCATTTCTGGCCCACTGCACGGCGCCACCTGTAGCTCGACGGTGGTAGCACAAGCACCGCCTCTGAATGAGGAGCCTCTGGTTGTATCGCAGAGCACTCTGCCACAGCGCCACCTGCAGCTCGAGGCGGGTAGCGCAGGCTCTGAGTGAGGAGCAGCAGCTGTTGCCAATTTCTGGGAATTCTCAGAATCTGGGGAATTAAATTAATTTCTTTCCAGGGATTTTGACCGAATATTCCAGTAAATATTGGTGAATTCTGGGGATTTTGGTAAAACATTACCAAATATCTTCAAGGCTTGTTGGCAACACTGGTGAGGAGCCTCTGGTTGTAGTGCACCCTGCCACAGCGCCACCTGCAGCTCAAAGATAGTAGCGTAACCACCGAACCCCTGGCTATATCTCAATGTGCCCTGAGACAACACCACCTGCAGCTCAAAGGTGGTAGTACAGTCATAACGTTTGATGAGCCTCTGGCTGTAACCCTGCATGCCCTGCCGTAGCTCCACCTGCAGCTCGAGAGTGTTACTGCAGCCACAACCTCTGAGGAGCTTCTGGTTGTATCGCAGCGCACCCTGCAACAGTGTCCCCTGCTCCTCAAGGGTGGTAACACAGCCAACCCTTAAGTGCCTCTCCTCCTTTCCTGGCCGTGTGCCAGTGCATTGTCACAGCGCCCCCTGTCCCTTAAGGGTGGTTGTACAGCCACCTCAAAGGAGCCTCCCGGGCTTTTGTGACCGAGTCCCAGGGCACTCTGCCACTGCGTCACCTGCAGGTCTGGGGTGGTAGTGCAGCAGCCATAAGCTTATCTTTTCATGGTGTAGTTTTAGTGGTATGTAAGTGAAATGGACACAGATGGTGATGATTATCATTATTATCCCAGTCTTCTGCGCACAGTGTGAGACACTGGATCCCCTCATCAAGCGTAGGCTGTTGAGTCTCCCTTATCGGAAATACTTGAGGCCACAAGTGTTTGGGATTTTGTCAGATTTTGGAATATTTACATTATTAAGATGCTTTGATTTGGATTTCCTGCATGGCAGAGGGTTGGACTGGATGGCCCTAGTGGTCTCTTCCAACTCTACGATTCTATGATTCTATGATTATACATTAACGAGGTGGTGCAAGTCCAGACACAAAACCCATAAAAGCTTCACCATTTATACATCTATGCCATCTGCATACCTTATAAACATAGCCCATCTTTAGTAATTTTGTTAATTTTGTGCTTGTGTGCACTGAACCATCAGAAAAGCAAAGGTGCCACTATCTCAGCCACTCGTGGACATAGATAAGGGGGACTCAATCTATGTTTTAAAAGATCCATCTGGTTTATTAAACACAATGCTGGAGAATTCGGCCACAGTGAAGGCACACTTTCTCCTCCTTCTGTGGTTTACATATATTTGTTGTTGTTGGGTGCCTTCAAGTTCTTTTCTGCCTTATGACAACCCTGAAGGTGAGTTTCTTCAAAGGGGTTTTGAGGCCGAGAGAGTGTGACTTGCACAAATTCACCCAGTAGATTTACATGGCCGAGCCAGGATTTGAACCCTGGTCTCAGGAGTCATAGTCCAATGCTTAAACCACTACTTTAAAGAACAACAATTTTGAAGACTGATTCTGTGAACCAATGACATGATTTAATACTTCCCTGATTATAAAAACAGCACATCCCCTGAGGCTTCTGGCCATTAATGCTGTTTGTTCCAGGAATCTCTGCTAATTACACTGACTGATGTAAAATCCAAAGTCCTTAATGATGTCTTCTAAGGAGCTGAGTCCCATCCCAGATGCCTTTGATGAAATCCTACCTGGATTGGAGTTCAGGAGAAGATACAGTATCACTGGTTCTGAAATGCTCTCTGAGAATGATAGGTTTACACGAGCAACTGATAAGATCCAATCAAAAAACAACTGACGCAGAAAGTAATAATAAACGAAAACCACACAGCTAAATAGATGTCATTTATTAAGATAGTAAATGAAAAATGTAAAGTCTAAGAAAATACATTTAATATTGCTGTAGATCATTTAACTCTATATACACTGAGCTCACAATAGATAGTTTCTAAAACAGCATTATGAACTATAACTTCTTAAATTAACTGGATCATCTTCACTAAAAGCTACTTCAAGGTTTTAAAGTGTCTCTCATAAAAAAAGAAGAAAAAACAATAAGGAAACAGTACCTTTGAATCTAACATTTCTTGTAACAGTCATTATACTATTAGAAGCATCGGACAACAGATTCTTAAACAGGAAAAAAACTGACTCATTTAATTCTAACAATTTTTGAGGTGGAATATCTGCAGCCATTTTTTATTGCTGAAAAGCTATTAGCTGGGCTTAACTGAACACATTTCCTTGACACTCTAAAGTGAGTTTTTTATGTTGCAACATAAAACTGGAGGTTACCAATCTTCAGAACTTATTATTTCCCATATTTCAAGACATACGTAGCTTTTCATTAGCAAGTTGTCTCTAATTGATGGTTATACTTTCCTTCAGGCTATCAAATATGTGTTGTTGGTATTCAGAAATGTGTGAAGTGCTCCACACCAGACAAAAATTTTAGGCTGCATCAATAAAAGTATAGTGTCTAGATCAAGGGAAGTAATAGTGCCACTCTATTCTGCTTTGATCAGGTTCTCACCTGGAGTCCAGTTCTGGGCACCACAATTTAAAAAGGATGTGGAGAAACTGGAGCGTGTCCAAAGAAGGGCAACTAAAATGGTGAAGGGCCTGGAAACCATGAAGCCCTATGAGGAACGACTTAAGGAGCTGGGGATGTTTAGCCTGGAAAAGAGAAGGCTAAGAGGTGATATGATAGCCTTGTTTAAATATCTGAAGGGATGTCATGTTGAGGAGGGAGCAAGCTTGTTTTCTGCTGCTCCAGAGAACAGGATCCAGAACAGTGGATGCAAGCTGCAGGAAAAGAGATTCCACCTCAACATTAGGAAGAACTTCTTGACATAAACGGTTGTTCAACAGTGGAATACACTCTTTCCTCTGAGAGTTGTGGAGTCTCCCTCCTTGGAGGTCTTCAAACAAAGGCTGGATGGCCATCTGTCTAATGGGGATGCTTTGATTGTGATTTCCTGCATGGCAGGGGGTTGGACTGGATGGCCCTTGCGGTCTCTTCCAACTCTATGAGTCTATGAAAAAAGGGTGTACTGCAAAGTTTAATAGATCACTGATATATTTGCACACATAGGACTGAAGGGTGGTTATATGCAGCTTGGTGAATGTAGAGAACTCTTGCACCACTTGTGTAAGATCCCCTGTTTACTCCATCTCCGTAAGGCACAGATCATAATGTTGATACATCTTCATCAGCATTCTGAAGAGCCTTTTAAGAGGACTCTCTGAAGAAAAGGAAGTATCTATTATGTGAAACAGTAGAGTTCTGCTTATGAAAAATAATATGATGGGCCACAAATTTCTCTCGGCAATGCCAATAATCAACAAAGGAGAGATATAAGATAAAACATGTCTCTAGTTACTACAGGAATTTAATGTTAAAAGCAAGGGAAAAAGAGATATTTAGCGCAGCAAAAAGTAGGCACAGTCCAGACTCACAGGGTGCTACGCAAAAAATCTTCCCTGCTAGACATACAGTTGGTGCTGTTCACTTTGCAGTACAAGTCACCTGTTGGGATGGAAGGCAGGAAAAGGAGTGCCAGAAAAGGAGTGCTCAGTGAGTGATTACTCTTTTCAAAGCTTAGACCATCAACCATTTCTTTGGCTTGTTAAATCTGGTTATTAGATGCATTTTCCATCTCTATGCAGCAGTTTTGTGGAGGCACATATCACATCCAGCGTGTCTGTGTGTCAAAAAGGACAATTCCCATGCACAAATTAAGTGGGGTTTGTACACTGTGTTTTCAAAAACTACAGTGCATATAAACTGTCACATATAGTTTTAGAAAACTTTTTTTATCTTTTTAAAAGATACTTTTAAAGAGATTCTGGTACAACTGAATCTTTTTGTTGTTATATAATAAATACTTTCCAAGTTCACTGTGATTTCTACTTTAGGTTCCAGCTAAAAAGAGATTCCACTTCATGTCTACTTCTAACAGCCTCACTGAAGTAACGAATTGGCGGGAGCAAGGGGGAAATGCCATGAAATTTGTTTAGAAAGGACATTCATGGGAGGGACAAACTCTTGACACAAAATCCAATATCAATTCTATTTCCATTGTACTGGCCATACCTGGAGACAATTTCTTATATCTGACAACTTGTTTTTCAAAAAAGGACTTCTCATAATAGAAATCCATGTTGTCTGTAACAATATGCTACGCACCAGTTCAAATATTTGGAAGCATGTGGTCAGTCCAAACAGTTACAGAACTTAGTTTAGGATTCTGAGTTGCAATGTCTATGAAGCTTCATGATCAGTCTACTCAAGATACTCATGATATATTAGTTAAATTCATCTATTCAGGTCAACATGAAACAATCTCATCATAACACTGGCTGTGCTACCCAGTTTAGATGAAAAATAAGACTAAGCATTTACTAAGTAATACTGTTTACATGATCAGGGGTAAACGTACATGTTTAGGTCCCTGCAACTGTCTGGCAACTATTACAGTCTTAAGCAATACTTCCAAGCTCAGTCTTTATCAATAAAATACCTTTGGTGTCTATAATATTAAAATTCTACTCTTCAGCTTCAAAACATGCAGTTCATGCATCTTACAGTTTTACTGCCATAGTCAATACACTCAGGCCCAATACATTCACAGCAGGCATTATGAAACCATCGATATTTGGATGCACCCATGGATTCGCAGGAGATCTTGCACTGATGTATTGACATGCAGTCATCAAAATAAACAACAGTACACATGCGTTCTAAAGGGGGAAAAGAGGAAAGACCCTTCAGTTTGCAAATAAGACTTTAACCTAATATGATAGACTGTTCAAAACAAATAAGCTTTTTCCATGTCATCCTTTTGGTGTTTCCATCCAACTGCCCAACACTCTACAGCAGCAATGGCCCTTCAAGAGGCTTGTCCGTTCCTATTACACTGTTTTATACCACCTTCTCCACATACATCTGACTGTGATTATTGCTGGTCGTGAGCTATACTATTATTGGATTTATGGGGTGACAGTATGGAGTAGAGATGTAAAGGCCCAGAAAAATAAATAAAAGGAAAACTGTTTTTTTTCCTCCACGTATTTTTCCTGGAAAAATTGGGGAAAATATATTTTGCCATTCAACAACAGAACAATACACAGATTAACATGTAAATCACTTCCTCTCAACCAACTGTATATATACCCCACTTTCTTCCATGCAAGCATTCTCTGAAGATGCTGGCCAATGGTGCTGGTGAGACGTGTTACCAAGTTTGGTTTTATATAAATTTTGGGTGCCAAGCGATCAAAAATCATGACCTCTGACTGACCCCATCGCAAGCCGCCATTATCCCAAAGGCGAGCTGACCATGTAGCCAGCAAGCTTGCTAGGCTTGGTCACAGGAAAAAAGGGTACGTTTTAAACCTTAAGCAAGCAGTTTTGGGAGTTGCCCTACAAGTTTCGCAGGCTGCCCAAAGAAGAGAAGACAATAGAGGTAGCCTCCTTCTCAATGAGCGAGTGATTGTCTTAACAGCTCTGCCATCTAGATATTTGTCTTCCCTTGAAAAGTGCCAGACCTCTTCTTTGTGTATCCATTGTGTAAGTTTCAGCTTAGACAAAAGATAGCCATCAAGACCTTTGTTCGTCAGGTAGCCATAGCCTGAGGATATGTTCAGGGGTATAAAAGGACCCCGATTCCAGCCCTCATCGGGCTTGTAGAGCAGAAGTTCCGAGTCTGATTCCAAGCTGGGCTTGTTGAGCTTTGAGTTCCAAATCTGAAACCTTGCTTGTAGAGCTGCCGCTCCAGGCTTGAGTTCCCCAAGCCTTGCGCTCTGCTGAAATCACTTGGGTGAAGCCAAAGCCCTCTCTCTTGGCCCTCTAGTTAGCTTTGCCCGCCGGAACTCAGCTCCTAGCCACCGCGGTCGCCACTTTCTTTCCCCGTTCTTACGGCTATGTCTCACCATCCCCCATCACTCGCATCCGTCGCATTGGAGAAGACTCCTAAGGTAAATATCCAAAGGTGCCTCTATCCTTTCTCCTTTATTCCCGAACTCTCCCCCTCCCTTGCTTTAGCAATGAATGTGTGTGTGCGTGTGTGATCCCTTTTGTTGTGTGGCTTTAATAAATGTTTATATTTCTATTGCAACTCATTGGCATTCAAGTCTGTTTCTTGGGGTTGGACTAGATGACCTCTGGTATGCACATAGGGACCCAATCCCGCTGCGTGCGTTGTTAGGATATGCCTCTCGTAAATTCCCCTAATTCGATCCTTCCTAACAGACGTCAGAAATAAACTCTTCTAGAACATGGTCTCATAGCCTGAAAACCCACAAAAAACTATGGATGCTGGCCGTGAAAGCCTTTGACTTCACATATATATTCATGTATATACTCCTGCAGATGGTAGTCCATTCTGCCGGCAATCTGAGCATGGGTGAATCATGTTTCTCTCAGGCTTGGGAGGTGGGTGGACTGGGCCAAGAGAGGTTACTAAGGCCCAGAATAGAAGCTCTGGAAGGAGCGGCCAAAGGCTGCTCTGGCTGTGATCAGGCCAGGACTGCAGTGACCGTATGGCCTGCTCCCGAAGCAGGCTGCCACTGCAGTCCTAAACCAGAGCTGCCAGGAGTCGATTTAATTTTGATCCAATCTAAAGGACCAGACTGCGGTGCCGTAGCAGGTTCCAACCACTTTGGTGTATGTGGTTTTTCAACTCTACACACCCAGAAGCTGCCTTATTTGGCCCGTGCGTTTCAGGTCTTAGTTAAGTATGCCTATCAACTAAGAGCACTTTAATACTTAATACTACTTAAGTCAAGTATACTTGGTATATTTATGTAGCTGACACAGAATACTGGACTATATAAAAAGAAGACTTTTGTGTGAGACAATGTACCATATCTAATCACTTGCAATTCTTTGTCTTTGTATCCATTTCTCAGTTGTTTTTATGCGGATGAATGCTGTATGTCTGCTTGGCGCTACGGAAGATGAGAGGATACAAAATAATTTTCTGCTTTACTAATGCTGGTGGTTTTTATGGGGCAGGGTTTTTTGGGGGGGATTGCATGCTCCTAACCAAGGCTTATTGAAGTTCAGGACCTGTAGCTATGTTAACCCCTCCCCAAAGGATTGTTTTTTTTGTAACTACTGTTTGACTGAACTTTTAAAATAACAAATTTGATAATTTTATGCTAAACATACAATTTATCTTACTAAAGTAAGCTAGTAAGATGCTTTTCAGTCTATAAGAGATACTAATATCACATTTTACCATTTTTCCTGAAAAATCTCATTCCCCCTCCCCAGGGAAAAAGCCCCCCAACGTTTCAAAGCATCTGGATATGAAGGAGCAGGTATCTTGGTTTTCTTTTGGCTATCATTCTTGCAGAGAGCATATTTTAGTAATATTATGCAAATGTAAAAGACATTATTTTGGATCTAGCACAAGTTGTTTATCTTATTCAAAAGAAATTAGAAAAGTGCAAAACTACCTTGAACAAAGGGTATTTGTGCTTAGGGAAATAACCAGGTCAGACATTCAATACTGGCATGAAAAAGGAATGTGTCTGAAGTAATTAGATTCAAACTAATTAGTTGAATAAAAGGGCAAATATGTGGAGAGGGATTCATCAACATCTTAACTATCAGGGAGTGGGGGGATACAGCAGAATGTATTTCTAAGCATTTCTAAGCTTCTAGGCCAGGGGTGGGAATTGTTTGGCTCCCAGATGTTGTTGAACAGCAAGTTACCAGCACCTCTAAACAGCACAGCCAGTGATGAGAAATGTTCAAAACTGGAGTGCAACAACCGC
This sequence comes from Sceloporus undulatus, assembly GCF_019175285.1. Taxonomy (NCBI): domain Eukaryota; kingdom Metazoa; phylum Chordata; class Lepidosauria; order Squamata; family Phrynosomatidae; genus Sceloporus; species Sceloporus undulatus. The sequence goes on along the minus strand of NC_056526.1, from coordinate 7,784,024 downwards.
TGGAAGACTATATGATTCCCACTTTTCTTCTAAGTAGTACTGTAGCTACACTAAAGATTAAAGTGAATTTTAAATAGTTCCAGGCATCACTGTCTTTTGAGTTAGCTCGCAAATAATTACACATTGAACACTGGACTATATAAGAAAGCGAATTCAGGGTGTTGGAAACAGTCTTTTTCTTGACCAAATCATATGTGTCAGTTGGGAAAAAACATTAATGAGAAAATAGATCCCATGTGGAATAATGGCAGTGTGGAACTACTTTGCTATAAAAAGAAGGGAAACCGGACTCAGGTAGTACCTTATATCTCAGCATAAACCTTTGTGGTCCAGAACTCACTATTCATGAAAGTGAATGCAGATACAGTTTGGTTAGTCATTGAGGATGCCTGCTTTAGGGCTACTTTTTTTTTAAAAAAATGAAACAGATCGACATGATATTGTCTTTGTTTGGCATAGCTTCTATCTTCACTTTTGCTCCTGGCCTTCTACTGTCATATACAACATGTCCCAACCAAGGACCCACACATCCATCCAAAATTTAAAAACCAAATGTATATAACTTGTTTACCTTTCTTTTTAAAATAACATTAACTATAGTTAAGAACTCAGTCAGTCAACATCAATTCTTTACCTTTTTCACTGGAGTAAGATGGATGGACATTGTTGTTTGCGACGGAGACATTCTGATGTTGTGGTTGATTCACTGTTTCTAAAATGGAGACTAGGTTCTCATGATGTGACAGTTCTTCACCAACAGGAAAGGAAACAATATTCCAGCTCAACTGAGTGTCACCTTCAGTAAGTGCCCGAAAAAGAGACGGGATTGGCTCATGAAGCTCCTCAACAGTACTCTTGGAAGTAGGAGGGGTGTCACTGTAATTGCGTGGATTGCACATACCTGTAAATAAATTAAAAGGAAATAGAAAATTATCCAATTTATGCACCCATAAAAAGCAGTATTTTAAAAAAATAGTATTATGAAGCAGGGAATTCAATATCCTTATTGAAACTTGTGCAATATATAAGAACATACAACATCAGGATGTCTGAAAGACCAGGTTGAACTCTGGCTATTAACCTATGCACATTTGGAATCCTGTGATCAAAATCATGGCTTGGCTGTCAGTCTGAAAGTTTTTTCTGTGTGCGGTGTTAACATTTTTGTAAAGTGTTTTCAAATGTTGGAATAGTTTTAAGGTGATTTGATTGACTGTAGTAGGAATGATGAGTACTGCTTGAAGTATCTGTGAAATTTCTGGAGTTTCAGAATTCACGTACAGTGGTGCCTCGGGTTACGAAATTAATTCGTTCCGCCGCGGCGTTCGTAACCCGATTCATTTCGCAAGCCGAAAAAGGCTTTTCCAAAGCGCGGCTAGCGGTCGCGTTTGAATTTCGCGCCGAAAAAAAATTCGTAACCCGAAAAAACCTTCCCGGAACAGTTTTTTCCAATGGAACTTTTTCGTATCCCGGAAATTTCGTAACGCGGTCAATTCGTATCCCGGGGTACCACTGTATTCAAGAGCTCAGCAGAATTCATATGCTGATAAGCCCAGGAAACTTTTCTTCTTCAGTAGACCTTGAAACGGTGACTCAAGAAGAGCTTCTCCACCTATGAGACCTGTGTGGATGTTTTCCACTAATACTCTGGGAATACTATTTGCTTTTTGCAATTGGATAATCAAGTAAAGATAGGAAGACCTGCGATCTGATCTCTTTAAACTTGTGTGGGTGCACACAAGTGAACATAACCTAGAGTCCCCACCTTCCTGTATGGACTCCGCTAGCTTGTGCAGGGGTTATGCCTGCAGAGAACCTAGCATACTTGTCTGGTCACCTATTATCCTTCAGGTTTTTCACCAAGTGTCAGCCAGGATCTAAAGGCAAATAACTGGGAGTTACCGTAAGCACTATAGGTACAATCCTCTTTATCCACAGATTCTGCATCCATATATTCAACCATCCACACAGCTTGAAAATATTCCAAGAAAGAATTCCAAAAAGCAAACCTTGGTTTTGCCATTTTATATAAAGGATACCAGTTGATTGCACCATTGTATGTAACGGGATTTGAGCATCCATGGATTTTGTTATCCATGGGAGGTCCAGGAACTAAACCAAAGGCGCACTTTAATATAATCTTTTCTTTGGGTCAGAGAATGCAAAAGCTCAATAACAATCATCACCAGTATGTGTTCTTCCCAGGCATGTAAGAAACTGAAACCAGGTTGCTCTTCCATTGGGGAGTGGTCTTCAAATCTAATTTGCCTATTCCTATTTGTCAAAGCAAGTGGGAGGACCAACCCCAGTCAGGAAAAAGAGACCCAACACATTAATGCTAATTATCTTGTATAATTAATATTCTGGGGTCCATATTCCTAATGTTTGTTTAACCAGTGTTTGCAGCAAGAAACACTAAGATAAAAACAGAAACTGGGCCTGAACCCTTGGCAAAAACTGGAGACAAATTAAACTTGAACATCTATATTTACAAAATGGGTGTAGCTCCAAATGTAAGAAGTATAACGTGCCAAATGTATGCAAATATTATTTCATCATAGTTCAGGACTATGATTTTGTCAGTTCAGTCTTTTACCAGATTTATGGATCAGCTTCATAATGTCGGAGGAAAGAATTAAGTTCGTGTTCACATTTTCACACACATTAGAAATGTCATATGCTCACACAGACAAATACAGAACTCAAGTCCTTCCTTTCAGCTTTATTCCATTAGTCACCTTGCTTGATTTCTGCATGTTAATAAGGAAATCTGTATTACTTCACCAGAACTTTACTACCCAACCCATGCATCTATGTCTATTTTAATATGATATTTTAAATCATTTTATTGACATGTCTGTATTTTAATTGCATACTGTATGCCGCTTTGATCACCATGGAAAAGCGGGATAGAAATAAAAAATTATTATTATTATTATTATTATTATTATTATTATTATTATATGTGTGTGTGGGACCTGTGGTTTGACAAATGTCCTCTCTGCATTTGGTCTCAACACTAAACAAGTATCATTATAAATCATTTATTGCAAGCCACTCACTATATAAGTATTTAAATAAGTTGTAAACAGTATAAATGTTTAAATATTTATAGAAGCAGAGGAAGAAGCTATGCCTACTAAATAACTTTTTAAACTTTTTTAACAGATCATGTTAAAAAATTATTACATTATTGTTATAATTCTTCCATCTACCAGCAAAACTCAACATTACATAGATCACTGTTTGTTCATGGCATCTACGTAAATACCAACAGGCAAAACTACATGGAGTGGTGCATGTTATAGTTTCATTTGGTTCAAATACAATATGTAATATTATAATTTGAAATACCTTTATTTGCATTTTGACATTTTGACATTTTTGTTGTCTATTTTTACATACCAGTAGATGTAGTATAACTGAGCACACATTAATTGTACTTCATCAGTCTCCTTCACATTTTGACTTTCAATATTTAATGTGAGGAAAGTAAAAGTATTTCAAAGAGTCAGCATGGTGCAGTCGTTTTGAGCATTGGACTAGTAGTCTAGGAGACCAGGGATTGAATCTTCTGAAATCACTGGAAACTCACCGGGTGATCCTGGGCAAGTCACACTCTCTCAGACTCAAAGGAAGGCAATGGCAAGTCTCTACTGAACAAATCTTGTCAAGAAACCAGCCTGAAAGGTTTGCCTCACAGCCACCCTAAGTCAGAAACAACTTAAAGATACAATACTGAAGGAAGTTTTGTTTTGTGGACATCTGTGACTGAGTCTTCCCTCAAGCAACATGCCCATTCATAATCTACTAGGATCCCTATGACCAGCAACTGACCATGGAAAATGTTTGGTGTTGTGTCTGATTTCCTTCCATAGCTCCCCCTTCCCGCATATACTGCTGAATGGTAACCCATCTTTATTTTTCTTTATTTTTTACTCCTCTTGCATATTTAATGAGCACTACTATTTAATCATCAAATAATATGAGTATGTGGCAGTGAGATATGGGAAAGCCATCAGTAAATTTCAGTATCAGACAATGTGAGGTACAATCCATATAAGCATTTTTTCCTAACCCATACAATGCAACGGTATGTTATAAACAGTTGAAGTGCCACCACTTTTCTACTGTTCCAAATGTTCTGCTACTGTGGTGCTACAGGAACAGGTATTTCAAGCTAACCACCATCATCCTGGCTACAGTGTCCTTGCCAACACCTTCCTGTTCTCCAAGTTTAACTCTGTCTATTTTATGATGTTTTAAATGTATTTTTAAAAAGGTTTTTAAAGGTAGGCCATAAATACTTCAAATAAATACTTTATGTGCCTAGATGAAATTTACTTTTTTATTTTATTTTACTGTGTGCTGTGTATAAAACTGCAGCATCAGTTTGTTCAGTGCTGCTCCTTCCATATTAAAGAAATGAACAATTGCAATTTATGCAGTCATTTTTTCTTTTAAACGACAACCTAGGAGGGAGAGCAAGAGTCACTTCTCTTATGTCACTGGGGAACAGCATGATCAGAAGGATAAAATATTTTGGCAGATGAACCCATGCCCAGAGTTGCACAGTTTGGCGCATTACAAATAATTTGTTTGCTTATTTGATTTTTTATCCTGTCTTTTTCCTCACTTGAGAACCAAGGCAGCTTGTTGTTGTTGTGTGCCTTCAAATTGTTTCTCACTTATGGTGATCCTAAGGTAACCCTATCATCTTACTGTTTCTTAGCAAGATTTGTTCAAAGGGGGTTAGCATAGATTAAAACAAAAGTGCAGTTAAAACATAATTACTATAATGAACAGTTAAAAACAATTAACTATCATGTTAAGTGATACTAATTTAATAGGGATTAAAAGCATTTAAAACGTAACTATGCAAACCAAAGTACAGCACACAGAATCATAGAGTTGGAAGAGACCGCAAGGGCCATCCAGTCCAACCCCATTCTGCCATGCAGGAAATCTAAATCAAAGCATCCCCGCAGGGACGTAGCTAGGATTTTAGGAAGGGGGGGGGTCCAGACTAAGTGCCATTGTGGCGCAGCAGCACACACCATTCATTTTTCTAATGGAAGGGGGGGTCCGGACCCCCAGAACCCCCCCCCCTTGGCTACGTCCCTGATCCCTGACAGATGGCCATCCAGCCTCTGTTTAAACACCTCTAAGGAAGGAGACTCCACTACACTCCGAGGAAGGAGTGTGTTCCACTGTCGAACACCCCTTGCTCATTGAAGGACAGTTCTGCAGCAAACAAATAATCGCCAAAAGCCAGTCTAAATAAAAAAGGTTTTTGTCTATCAGCAGAAGGAAAGCAGGAAAGGGAATGATGACCTAGCCTCCTATGGGAAATAATTCCACAGCCGAAGAGCAGTCACTGAGAAAACCCTCTTACATTTTTTCTCCAGATATAAGAGAAAATCCTCCCCTGAGGATCTTAAAACGCAAGCAGGCTGAAATAAAAAAAATATTGCGTTTCAGGTAGGTTGGACCCAAGCCATATTTCTGTATTTCCTTGAGACAAAAACAGTACATTGGGATGGCAAAAATGGGATGGGTTTATGTAATATTCCACATTCATGAAAATGGAAGACAATAACAAAAGTTTTATTACATGAACTTACTGAGCTAACAATTAATTATTCAGTGACAGATCTCATACAAAAATGAGGTAGACATAGGGGAGGACTGTATTTCACCACGGCTGTACCATGGAATATTTCTCTGCTGAAGTAATCTTATGCAGCTAATTTTGATCTTTCAACCCCTTATCATAAAACTTCTCACACTCCATGACTTTTTTTTTTTTGGACAACCACAATTTCAAACAGGGATCTTCAAGCCATTTTCACAACATGACATTTTTCTTGAAAACAGGACCTAATATAAATTGACCATTATTATTATTATTATTATTATTATTATTATTATTATTATTATTAACCTTTATTTATGAAGCGCTGTAAATTTACACAGCTCTGTACATGCAATCTTTTTAGTTAGACGGTTCCCTGCCCTCGGGCTTACAATCTAAAAAGACATGACACAGAAGGAGAAGGGAGTGGTGGAGGGAGAGGGTAAGAGGTCCAGCAGTTCCTCTCTACCTCTCTACCTCCGAGGCCATCTCCAAGGCAGATGGACTGGAGGGAGGGCTTGGCTTCATAATGGAAGGTTAATCTTCATCCAGGGAAAATACATACTCTCAGGTAGGATAATACATATACAATACATAGCAATACAGGAAATGGTTTGATGAACAGGCACTAAAAGAACATCAGATGGTAAGCGACAATTATGCAATGCCTGGGAAGGCTTCTCTGAACAGGATGGTTTTCAACTCCGTTTTGAAGCTAGTTAAAGAAGTGATGGCTCTTGCTTGTAGGGGAAGAAGGTTCCAGGAGTGAGGGGCAGCAAGTGAAAAGGGGCGAATCCGGGATGGGGCAGAGGAAATCCTGGGCTGAGACAGGAGCCCTTGACTACCAGAACGGAGGGCCCTGGTGGGAAGGTGAGGAGAAAGAAGGTCTGATAAGTAAGGAGGGGCCAGTCCATGGAGGGCTTTAAATGTCGACAGCAGGAGCTTATACTGAATGCAGAAGGGGAGTGGGAGCCAGTGAAGGGATGCCAAGACAGGAGAGATGTGGTCAGAGCAGTGGGCGGATGTGATAATGCGTGCAGCTGAATGCTGGACAGAGATTAAAGGACGAAGGTGAGAAAGAGGAAGCCCAGCCAGGAGGACGTTACAGTACAGTCGGCCCTTCTTATACACGGATTTTTTATACACGGATTTAAGCATACACGGTTTGAAAATGTTCCCAAAAAGTATACATTTACCTTGATGTTCCATTTTTTATTAGGGACACCATTTTGCTTTGTCATTATACTTAATGGGACTTGAGCATACACGGATTTTGTTATACACGGGGGATCTTGGAACCAAATCCCAGCGTATAACAAGGATCCACTGTAATCAAGTTGTGATACCACTGGGGCATGGACCAGGATCTTGGCAGTAGAGGCAGAGAGATATGGTCGGATTTTGGCAATATTGTACAAAAAGAATCTACAAGCCTTGGCTGTGGTCTGGATCTGAGGGATACACGACAGAGAAGAGTCAAAGATAAAACCAAGACTGCGGGCTTGGTTTTATCTTTGACTTTTATATTAAAATGATGGGATGATCTGGAAATATGAATAAAACGATACTGCCCTGTTTAAAACGCTACGTATGGTCAGCCTTATGGGTCATAACCATCACTTTGAATTGTACTCAGAAACAAATCAGTAGCCAATGAAACTGTTGCATAGAGCAAGTTATGCTGATCAGTGGAGAGAAAGGAAATACAGTCGGCCCTTCTTATACATGGATTTTTTATACACGGATTCAAGCATACACGGTTTGAAAATGTTCCCAAAAAGTATACATTTCAAATATCAAACCTTGATTTTCCATTTTTTATAAGGGACACCATTTTGCTATGTCATTATATTTAATGGGACTTGAGCATACACGGATTTTGTTATACACAGGGATCTTGGAACCAAACCCCAGCGTATAACAAGGGTCCACTGTAATTCATTTACTCCACCATCAGAGATCAATACAAAACTGACTTGTATTTAACCTTCTGTGGTGTATTGACATGGACTTTAAAAATCATACAGCCATGACAGTAAAGACTGCTATTTGATCTAGCTTTGGAAAGAGTAGGCAATACAAATAAATGAACAATTCACTTACCAACACAGTCACAGCACTCATCCCAAAGTGTGCCCAGGCAAAGCATGCATTCTTTACAACATGAGCAATTTCCTTCACCTGGTCGACACTGACACAGCTCCTGGAAAACACACCATGCCAAATCAGATTGTTCTGTATGCAAAATATCCCTACAAATTCATTCCCTCCCCACCCTACTCTGATGACAAATCCTAAATAACAAATTCTGTCTTGAACAGGAGACGCCCAACAGAAATTCAGCAACAATCAGTTTTTATTTATGTTAGCACAGCATTTCAAACAAATAATAATTGAACAAATTGATTTTGCTTTTTATAAAGAGAAAAAGAAAATGTTAGATTCATATGTCACACCTATCAAAAAGAACAAAAGAACACAGGAACATAAGTAGCTACCTTATAATGAGTCAAACCATTAGTCCATCTTGGCCAGTATAATCTGCCAGCAACAATGGCTTTCCAGGGCTTTAGGCAGGATTCTTTCTTGACCCTATTTGGATCCAAACACCTGACTCTACTTAAGATTCTGGTTTGGTCATTTTGGCCCATTCCGCACGCCCCTAACCCTAGTACGTGCAGAGCATGTACAAAATGGCAGCACCCTAAACACATGAGCGCTGCCATCTTGACGTCGTAGACGCTTAGCATCCGCACACCGCGCAGTGGAAATTACGTCATGAGTGCGACATTGGTGCTTTACGGCGTCATTTCCGAGGCGCAAAAGAAGCCACTTTTTGCGGCTTCTTTTTCGGCCAGCAGGAAGCCTCGCCTTTCTGGGCGGTCTGTAAAGCGTCATTGCCATGCTAAATATATAGGACATCCAGAAATATGTATAATGGAAAAATTGAAGCCTGAATTAAAAAATTAAGTAATTTTAATGGTCTTTTAGAGAGAACACTAGTGTTACCATAGCTGACACTTGTCAGCACTGTGCAAAAGGAGGCAAAATGTGTCCCTCCTTGTGAGACCAATTCTCCAAGAAAACTATTTAGATGAGAGAGCTCAAAAGCCCACAATTAGAGAGGGGCAGGTCAGACAGAAAACATGTCCAATAAATTAACCATAGTTAGAAGCAACACTGCACATGTAATTGGAACATGAGAAGCATGAGCCAGGGAAAACCAGGCATAGTAAAGAAGGAAATGGAACGTATGAATATAGCAATACTAGGAGTGAGTGAGTTAAAATAGACAGGAATGGGTCACTTTGACTCAACTATACAGTAATCTATTCAGGAAATGAAAAACCAAGAAGAAATAGGGTGGCTTTCACACTATATAATATCAATAAGGCTTCATGGTAAACCTATAAACATCACAATAATCCAGGTATATGTACCAACCACAGATGCAGGTGAAGAGGAAATTGGGAGATTCTATAACACAGTCCAGGAAGAAATGGACAACATCCCATCACAAGATTTCAAGCTAATCATTGGAGACAGGAATGCTGAAATTGGCAACAAAGAAGAATCAAAAACAGTAAGAAGATTCGGATTGGGAACAAGAAATAAAGCAGGAGAGTGTCTGATAGTATTCTGTGAGGCCAATAATCTATTCATTGCAAATACCTGCTTCATGCAACCAGATAGGAGACTATACACCTGGACATCACAAGATGGTAAACACAAAAACCAGATAGACTTCAGAATTGGAAGTAGAAGATGGAGAAGCTCTATCTTTGTGGCCAAAATCAGACCAGGGCCTGATTGTGGCACAGACCAGATGAAACACTTCATACAATAAAAGAAAGAAGAAAAGCTAAAGCAAAGGGATAGGAACAAAATCAGAAGTATGAACATAACTGTGCAACATCTGACATGATAAGGAGAAATACTAAAATAACAAATGCAGAGAAATGGATTATGAGATCTCAGTTATTTTGCACAGACATTTCCTTGTTACTTCCTTTCTTTATAATGATAGTTTTCTATCGTTGGTGAGAATTTTTCATGAGTACCACATATTACAACAAACAGGGACTTGTTACTACATGAAAAATGCATATGATGGGATGTTCTAAAAAAAGAGAATGGCACTAGATCAACCACGTTGATTCCAATTATGCAGATTAAATATTACATATGTACTGTAGTATGTTGCAGTTTACTGAGAACACAGTTGAGTTTGAAAATGGGGGGTGTTAGAAGTGAAAAGCCTTCAGGGTTTGTTGTGAAAGTTGTACTGCTTGTTACTGGGCCAGGATTTAATAAAATGAGACTATTATGAAACATGTTGGGAGACACTGATAATATCAGAAGTAAGCAAAGTAAAATGAGAGCTAATATTTGTAAGAAGGATGGCAAATTAAATATGTGTCAATTTAAATGAAAATTACTACAAGTTAATTTATTGTTAGTATCTGGCACCACTACATATTACTAAAATTTATGGAAAGTATTCTTGTGCATGTTTTTGAAGTCTGGGGTGAAATCAGCCGATGATCTGCATTAAATCAGGTTATGTCCAACAATATCAATTTTGGAGGTAGACTTTTCTTCAAAAGGGCATATATTACAATATGATTTTATTTTTATTCAAATCAGACATTTCCCACTCAGACATCCAAAATACATCTATAATATTTAATTTACTGATAACTGTAAAACTGACTAACACAAATAATTGGAAAAATACAAATCTAATCTCATATAAAGTATGGATTAATCAGGTCTAGCAAGAAACAGAATTACTAAAAATTAGTGACATATGCTAAGGAATGGAAGTCAACAAAATCCTAACTGTTGGGATACTGAAAAGCAACTTATGTTGTGCAAGTTAACATTTGTATTGTAGTATACCTTATTTACTTATTTATGAAATATTTAAGTAGCTTGATTTGATTTGCAGGATGCTCTGTTACACGCCTGAGAATTTAGAGAATGGCATTTAACTAGTCTGGATTGCTGGGAATTTAGGGGAGTTTAGTAACAATTCAAATTACTGCTAATTTTGCTTGCAACAGTTTTATATACTAGGGATATTTCATTTGACTCCTTTGTATGGTTTATTTTGGATTGTTTTCATTTAGTAAACTTCAACAAGAACAAAACTGTCTTCTATTTTGCATAATCTTCATATGTAATAATGATGATACCTTGCGGTGTTTGGTTATGTTGCCTTTTTTCTTTTTATTATTTCTTTGTTGGATTTATATCGCACCTTTCTCCCGAAATGGGATTCAAGACAGCTTACAATAATTTTGATAGGTTTCACATTTCATTCCTACAAACAATGGAGTGTTCTTGGTTTTTTGCACTTTCTCTCTCCCACATATTCACTTTCTTTGATGTTTCTAATGGAGTATGTTTCATTTTTAATATAAGATGTCATTGCTTTTACTGCTTTGAAGTAGAAGTAATTCTCTAAATGTAATCCATCCATGAACACCCTTAGGCTGTATCTGATCATACCTCTTGCCCACTGGGGTAAGCAGAGCATCTCTTTTTCAAAATACAGATGGGACTGCACTGCATGTGGCCCTTCAATTGCTCAGTTTGCCTGCAATGCCACCAAAACATGTATTGGCTTGCTTTTTTCCATATGAAATTGCAAGGGCTATCAGAATGCTATTAAACAATCCACTGATTTAAGGAGTTATTTTTAACTGCACATTGCAAAGTGAATAGTGCTAAACCAGACAGTATAACTTTTTGACTCTACTACCATTTGCCATAAAATGGTAATGTGTTACCGATTAGTTGAATTATGAATGGAGTTATTAATAATTAATCCATTTTAAGTAAGTTAGGTTGCACTCAGATAGATTTTATTGCTTAGGATTTTCAGTGTGCAACACACAGAGAACATGCATTAGTTACAATACAGATTGCCAAGAATTTTATGAAAGGCAAAGCTTTCAGGAAAGAAATGACTAACAGGATATTAAAGAGTCATCCAGGAAAACACTACAAAACAAACATGTCTTAAGAAAACAAACTGTTACTCCCATTCACATCTGTTACAGAGCTGACAAAATAAATATTTATGTGGACGATCCATCTGCATTCTGTAGAAATCAGTACAACTCCTGCTATCTGTTCTATTTGTGTAAGGAAAAATAAAAATTCTCATTGCAATGTATCTTTCTTAAACCTCTCCCCTTCTTCCCTCTATGCCCCGGTTCAGGACATAGGCCCCATACAGACAGGCCAAAATAAAGCTGCTTCGGGTCACTTTGGAGGTATGCTATTTAAATGATGCATGCATCCTAAGAGTCCAGAAGCTGCACCACATCTGTGCTCCAGTCTTTAGGACTGGAGTGTAGCTTTGGCATGGCTTCCGGACTCTTAGGATGCATGCATCATTTAAATAGCATACCTCCAAAGTGGCCCGAAACAGCTTTATTTTGGCCTGTCTGTATGGGTCCTTTGTTATCTTTACACATCACAATTACCAGCTGTAATCATTAGAAATCTAGTCACAACTGCCCCAGTGACAGTGATAGTTGTGGCTGCCATATTGCTGGGGTAGGGGATCTGCCCTGGATTTCAGTCCAAATCTTAAAAGTTATATTCATGGTCTTAAAATATGTCTCCAAAACAGGTTCAGCACCTTGGATACTCTCTTTAGAGTTCAGACTGAACTCAGGATATAATTCCCTGCTCACTAACAAAGAATCATAGCAGTAGAAGAGACCCCAAGGACCACCCAGTCTAACCCCCTGCCCATGCAGGAATACACAATTAAAGCACCCCTAAAGATGCTCATCGAACTTCTGTTTAAAGACCTCCAAGCAAGGAGAGCCTGCCATCTTCCACGGCAGTCTATTCTATTGTCAAACAGCTCCAACTACTATTAGGAAGTTCTTTCTAATATTTAGGTAGAATCTCTTTTCTTGCCATCTAAATACAATGGTTTGTGTCCTACAGCAGCTATACACCAGTGCTTATAAGGCTATCTGATCTGAGGGGAAGCCATATTTTTGTAATGCGCCAAGAGACCAGACCCATATTTCTTCCATTGACTACAATTATTTCATTCTTTCCTGGTAACTCTGCATATCAGCAGCTGATGACTCATGGATGAACACCATTCCAGAGACCACTGTACTTTGAATAGTACTGATTTACATGACATCCTGACAGACATTTAAAGAGGGCTATCATGTCACCTCTCCATCTTCTCTTTTCCAGGTCTGAGCCAGTCCTCATACGACTTGATTTCCAGGTCGTTTACCACCTTAGGTGCCCCCTTCTAGACTCATTCCACCTTGTAAACAATCTTCTTGTACTGTTGTGCCCAACATTCCTGGTGAGGTCTGACCAAACCAGAATAGAGTGGTACTATTATTTTGTTCAAATTACACTCCTGTTTATGTGGACTAGAATTGCATTAGCTTTCTTGGCTGCCACATCACACTATTGATTCATTTTAGCCTGTGGTTTACTAAAACTGCTAAGTCTTTTTTACATGCACAGCTGTCAAGCCAGGTGTCATCCATTTTATATTTGAGCATCTCATTTTCCCTGCTTAGGGTCCAAAGCACACTGAAATAATAATCCAGTTTGAGACTGCTTTACCTGCCCTGGCTCAGTGCTAGGGAATCTTGGGAACTATAGTTTATTGTGGCACCAGAGCTCTCTGACAGAGAAGGCTAAATGTATCACAAAACTACAGTTCCCAGAATTCCCTAGAATTGAGCCATAGCAGTTAAAGCGGTCTCAAACTGGATTATCCCTGCAGTGTGTTTTGGACCTCAATGTCCATTTATTCATTGAAACAGATAATGGAAGCCACCAACTCCCAACTGCCTATTAAAACCAATGGGACAAATTAGGCATGAGTAACCTAAATCTAATAAATTTTGGAATTTAAATGTGACTAGTTTTCACTGGATTAGGGACATCATTTTATTTTTGAGGGGGGAAATCAATATTACTTTTATTTCAAAGTGACAATCCTGATATACAAATTGCTTATGTCCTGGTCATCTCTGCAGTTCATTACTGTAGATTTTTCAAATGCTTCAGTCTGACTGACCACTGTATCCTTCTGACTAGAACTTTGCTTTCTAAACTTCTAAACTCCTGTAAGAAACTGGAAGGGGCCATTGAAAACTTGGTTCTTTTTCTCCTTTTCAAACAGAACCAGGTGAGGCTGTATACTGGTGCCTCAAATCAGTCATAAGGCAGGAGATGAGCAAAAAACTGAAGTTCAGCCAAGATGAAAAATGGAAAGGGCAGACACTACTCCAAAACAGATGTTTTCTGTCATAAATTTAGAATGTTATATATATTCTAGTCAACAAGGAAATTCTCTAAACTATTTTTGGAACCACTTTCCAAACATTAGTAAAAAGACAACATATCATTGCAGCCATGAAGTTATGGCCTTTAATGCTCAGTGCCACAAAGCAAGCCTTGATGCAGGACTCCCCAAGAACTCACAGATTAGCAATTTAGCCTTAAATCTAAATAGAAAGTAGAAAGCATGACGACTTAAGTACCATGGACTTTCCTTGAGTGTTTTGCTTCTTTTTCTAGGTCATACCTAGTACTGTATTTTTCTCTTCACCCAAATCATGCCCCTAGGCAGATGCTACATCTCAAATCCAAGTTTTCATCAACTACAGTTTAAAAATCCCTTTAGTAAGAACAGTTTGTTCTGCATCAACAGATCGTAATACAGTACCAGGTATACAAAACAACATTTATTTTCCTAAGTGCTTCAGCTTCCCTTCTGTCTTTCCTGTGCCTTCCAAAAAGACAAATTCTAGCCTACTCAGACATTAACTTGAAAAGTAGCCTGATTATTCAGTTTTGGCCCCATTCCTAGTTACCTACTTCCTTAGTGGTGACTTCTCCATTATCTCTGCATGCTTTCCTAGCACAGCATGGTTCCATTAGTCTATATACTGTATATAAAATTCTTCAAACAAACACTAGACAAAATAATCAAACATTAATCTGAAAGAAAAACATGAATTATTTACATAATTCATAGCCTCTAATTTATCACAAATGAATCCTGGGACATGTGGGGCCAAAGGACACCAGAGTGTGGTGAAGAAAACAAATGTTATGAATGAGGAAGAGCACACAAGCTAGAATTGGCTGCAGCAGTTTGCTTTTGCCTTAGGGAAGAGCAAGACTCTGCCCCCTCTTCTTCTCCCCCACCTGCTGAATTAACTGAATGCAAATTACATTTGCACTGTGAACTTAGTAGCAACTGAAGTAAGCTGAGCACAATGGAGAAAAGTGGGAAGAGGAGACAGAAGCACGGACATTTTAAAAGGTGGCATGGCAGAGGATTAAATGGGACTATCCTCGTCAAATTAGGATAGGTGGGGCTTATACATAATTTATACATGCTGCAGAATTTTTAATATCAAGTCACAACTTAGATTTCCTTAGCAGATTTTTAAAAATATTATGCACAGAGTGTAAATATATATAAACAACGTTGGTCATGGTATCAATATTCTTAAAAATTAGGGGGAAGTAAGACACAATGTTTTTATTGTTACTGTAGGCCTTGAAGTTGTTTCTGGCTTATGGTGACCCTAAATTTCCTTGGCAAGGTTTGCTCAGAGAGGGGTTGCCTTTGCTTTCTTCTGAGGCTAACAGTGTATGACTTGCCCAAGATCACCCAGTGGCTTCCCATGACGGAGTGAGGATTCGAACTCTGATCTCCAGCCATACTCTAATGCTCAAATCACTACATCATGCTGGCTCTCAAGGCATATTGTAAGATGTTACAACAGTAAACTGGGTCAACAGAGGCTATAGTGTATGATTACATTATACAGTATACAACTATTTGTAGCATATTATAAGTCTGTTGGAATTGCAATTTTGTAAAAGGCTTTATTAAAAGAAACAACCATGTCCTAAGTATAGTGATATTTCCATTTTTAATTCAGAAATAGGTTGGCAGTAGAATAGTAACAGTGGAGAACCAGAGTGGTGTAGTGGTTTGAATTATGGACTATGGCAATGGTTCTCATCCTGTGGGATGTGACCCCTTTGGGGGTCAAATGACGCTTTCACAGAGGTCACCTAAGACTATCGGAAAACACATATTTCTCATGGTCTCAGGAAACGATTTTATGGTTGGGGTCACCATAACATGAGGAACTGTATTAAAGGGTCGCAGTATTAGGAAGATTGAGAACCACTGAGCTATGGAGACCTGGGTTTGATTCCCCACTTAGCCATGAAACCTGCTGGGTGACCTTGGGCAAGTCACATTCTCTCAGCCTCAGTGGAAGGCAATGACAAACCTACTCTGAAAAAATCTTGTCAAGTAAAACCATGACATGTTCACCTTAGTCACAATCGACTTGAAGGCACACAATAACAATGGAGTAGTAGTAATATTAGCAGCAACAGTAGTAGTGCTATCCTTCTTTTTCTCCAAAACTAGGACTCAAACTGGCTCACAATTTTAAAACAATACAATTAACAAACATACAAAAATGAACATTAAAATAAAATTAAACTATTCACAGTATTAAAACAATTCAAACCTCAAGTTGAAAGAACAGAATGTAATTTAAAAATATTTAAAGCTATTAAAATGGTTTAATTAAGAGTCCTTCAATAACTTTCTCTTGCATCCCTATCAACCGTACTTATGACTGTGTTGAGACTGAGCAAAGAAATACATTTTAAGAAACTTTGATATCACATTTAACATTTATCCCAGAATTCTAGATCTATGGAATTCTTCAAGCCTAATAATGTTTGAGAGAAGAGAAAACTGACAAATTCTTGACCTGCTTATGTTGCAAGGAATAGAACAATGTTTTAAATGAACAACAACTAGCTTACAAAACTGCTCATTCATTATATTAATGAGTTTGACTCAACAATCATGTATTTCAAGATTCTGAATTTATGAATGACTTGACAAAGATGAATCAACAGAGACATAAAGTAAAAGCAAATACAAAACCGAGGTTCCAAAATGCTTCAACATAAATAATCTATGTAAATTTCATTTGTTAAAAAATCTTATTTCAAGTTTATTGTGTATTCACGTAAAGGCATGCTATAACTACCAGCCAAATTGTGCAGTATATTTTCTTATCAACTTATAGAAAAGACAAAAAATTGCTTCCATACCTGTATTAAGCATTTGCTGACGTCGCTAGCACACAGAGCCTTATTGCAACCCATTGAGGATGGGACCCAGAAGAAGAAAAGCTGGCTGACTAGCACTGGCACTCCAAAGTACAGCAACTTCATTTTTCTTGCAGTTGGGAGAATTCAGAAACTGTCAGATAGCACTGCAAGGAAAAGCAGCAGAATGGGTCCACATTTGTTGAGGAAGAAGTTTAAGTCCTTTTCATCTTTACCACATAATTCTTCCCAAGCAGTTCTTGCTTTATTTTTATTTCTGTGGGTTTTTGATACTTAACCCAACAGCATATGTGGCAAAACAGAAGCTCTTATATAATCATAGGCCGGCCGGCCACTTTCCTATAGACTTCAAATTCCCGTGATGCTCAACACTTTCAATTCTAATCCAAACAACTGGTTGTTCTGGTGAGAAATGGCAGCCACTGGGATAAAGGCATTGTGACTACATAAGATACTTTACAGAATAGCAGCTAGGGGTAAGGTCTAGCAGGGGAACCAATGATACACAAAGAAATGGGAACATGTTTTAACAAACCTCAGACGGTTTCAACACCAGCTGTATTGCTGTATTAATTTACAAACAAAGCTTTTGAACTGGATGGCGCCATGGGGAACTGGATGGGTGCCCAATCTTGATGAGCAGAATGCCTTGAGTGATACTGTATTAGCACAGCTGGTGCATTTGTGAACTGTGTGACTTGACAATGTCTGTGCTCTACATCTGACTCATACTCACTTATGCAGTTGGCACTCTGTAGCCACAGACTTTTTTATCCACGGGTTCAGCTATCCATGGCTTAGAAATATTTTTTTAAATGTATAAATTTCAAAGCACCTTGATTTTTGCCATTTTATAAAGGGGACACCATTTTATTACATCATTACATCCACGGATTTTGGTATCCATGGGAGGTCCTTGAACCAAACCCCAGTGGATACCAGGGGCCAACTGTATTACATACTTGTATCAGCCCCAACTATCAGCCTCCAAAACCCATGCTATCTAGTGATACAGACCAAAAACAGCACAGAATCAAGAAATGAGTATCAGGGAAATCCTTTCTTGAACAAGCTCTACTACATCTTCTACATCTGGAAATCTTACATTTTGGGCTTCAACCTCTAGCCCTTGGTGGATTCTGGGACCTATAGATCAAGAAAGCAATGTTTCTGAATTCTAAAAATGAATGATCTGTTAGATTATTCCCCTCAAAAAAATCTACTGTTTAAAAGCAAGTTAAGTACAGCTTTCCTGGACCAGTGATTTTTAACAGTGGTTTCAGGACATTTTACAGCAATAATATTGCAAGACAGGCTACTAACAGGTTATTTCATTCTCTATCAATCATTTCCTCTTTTCAGGATTTGAGAATACAGAGGGCCCTTCTTATACACGGATTTTCTATACACGGATTCAAGTATCCATGGTTTAAAAATGTTGAAAAAAAATATAAATTTCAAATATCAAACCTTGATTTTCTACTTTTTATAAGGGACACCATTTTGCTATGGCATTATATTTAATGGGACTTGGGCATACATGCATTTTGTTATACATGGGAGATCTTGGAACCAAACCCAAGCTTATAACAAGGGTCCACTGTACTTAGCTATCACACACTTACACAAATGTGTTGGGTTTTTGACAACCTGCCTATACTTTTGTCCTTTTAACATGTTATCTCCATGCAGATAGGCTGCTCTGTCTTCTTTTAAAAGCATGATTATTGGCAGAAAAAGCTACTATCTGACCAACAACTATCTCTTAATCACTCTAAGACTAAAGACACAGATAGTGGCATAGATGGAAAAACTCACAAACCATCTAAATCAAGACTACTGTGAAGTGTAGGACTTGCTCAAATTCAGTCTACTCAAATCAATATAAAATTGACTTCTTCTCTTCAAACCTCTCCTAACAGAAAGCATGAATCCCTATCTTTTTTTAAAGCTACCTTTTAACCAGTTAATTAATTAAAAATGTTTAATGTAGACTTTAATTATTTTATAATGCAAAAAAATGAAATTTAATTTTTTAAAAAGTTAACAAAATAAAAACTACTACTGAACATTTACATTTAAAATTCATATTGCTAAATTTATTACTCTCATAGAGGTGTCTTTGCTTACAGAAAAGCAAATTTCTGGAGCACACTTTTTTAGAGCTGCTTTTAGAGTCATCAGGATCCTTGTTTCCATTCAAATGCTCGGAACGCGTAACCAAAATCGGTTAAGGCAACTTACAGGTTTAAAACCTCACATTTCAAGAAGTAACTGAGTGGGGAAGTCATTGGTTCTTTCCCTTTGGGTTTACAACTGGAAGGAAACCCAGATGCTGGAGTGTTTTCCTTAAAGCACAGAGAGGGAAAGCAATATCCATGGAAAGCAAATACATCTGCCAAAGGGTAGAGAACTGAATCAAGAGAGACCAAGGCAGATTCCCCATTTTTGGCAGGTTGTATTAAAGCAGATTTGGCACCCAGGAGAGACAGAAAGGGGTCAACTTCAGAACACAAGAGTTGTTCTACCAAAATCAAACATAAAAGCAGTCCCCTCATAGGGACTTGCAGAAAAGAAAGAGGGGAAGAGGGGACAGATATACCCTAAAGGCACCAGATCCTCTCTAATCTTGGAAGCTGAGCAGGGCTAGCCCTGGTTAGCACTTGGATGCAGACTTCTAGGCGAGTGATGGTGAACCTTTTAGAGACCAAGTGCCCAAACTGCAACCCAGACCCCATTTATTTACTGCAAAGTGCTGTGTCCCTCTGGCTCTCTAGTAACAAACTCTGCGCTGGGGCGACGGCACATGTGCCCACAGAGAGGGCTCTGAGTGCCACCTCTGACACGTGTGCCAAAGGTTCACCATCACTGTTCTAGGCTATATTTCAGAGGAAAGGACCGGCAAAACCACTTCAGAACATTCCTTGCCTAAGAAAGCCCTATGAAATTAATGGGATCACCATAAGTAAACAGGTGACTTGAAGACACACACACACAAAGACACACAAAGTCCCTAAATATATTCCAAAATCTTGTCTGATCTTGGAAGCTAAGCAGGGTCAGCCCTGGCTAGTACATGGATGGGAGACTATCAACAAATACCAGGTGTTGTAGGCTAAGAGGAAGACAATGGGAAAACCACCTCTGAGTATTCCTTGCCTAAGAAAACCCTATGAAATCAATGGGGTTGCCATACGTCAACAGGCAACTTGAAGTCATATACCTGCAACCTAAATGCCCTAAAGACATCAGATCCTGTCTGATCTTGGAAGCTAAGCAGGAGCAACCCCTGGTTAGCACTTGTATGGGAGACCACCAATGAATACCAGGTGCTGTAGGCTCTATTGTGGAGGAAGGAACTGGAAATATACCTCTGAGTATTCCTTCAAATTCATAGGAGTCACCATTAGGTGACTTGAAGCCGCAAATATATATATAATATATACACACACATACATAAAATTCACGAAAGCTAAAATTAACCGTCTATTTGTTGTTGTTGTGTACCTTCGAGTCGTGTCTGACTTATGGCAACCCTAAGGCAAAGCTATCACAGGGTTTTCTTAGCAAGTTTCTTGCATGATTTGATTGAGAGTTCCTGCATGGCAGAATGGAGTTGGACTGGATGGCCCTTGCGGTCTCTTCCAATTCTATGATTCTATGATTCAAAATGTTTTTGCCATTGCCATCCTCTGAGGCTGAGAGTGTGTATATTTCCTTAATATCCCACTTTTCACCCCATGTGGCACCCAAAGTGGTTTATACCACAAGTTAAAACGATGTAGCTAAACAATCTGAAAATACAATACAAAATACCATTTTAAAAAAAAGGGTATTTAAAAGCTGATGCTAGATCTCCCTCAATTTCCCCCCTTTTCTACAGACAGCCTCAGGTACATATCGTATGCAAAGGGATCTTGTAACACCTTTGAGACTCACTAAAAGAAAGAGTTGGGAGCATGAGCTTTTGCAGATCTGAGCCTATTCTTTGGTGCATGTTTACTCACCTCTGAGGAAGCAGACTCAAGTCTACAAAAGCTCATGCCCCCAGCCTCTTTCTCTCAGTGAGTCTCAAAGGTGCTACAAGATCCCTTTGCATACTGGATTTTCCAGACTAACGCGGCTATATCTTTGGAATTTGGTCCAGGAATTGGTTGTTGTTGCTGTTGTGCGCCTTTGAGTCATTTCTCACTTATGGCGATCCTGTTGTCGTAACTGCAGAGGAGGACGAGGCACCGCAAGATGTAGGAAATTCAAGAAAAAATGGAGGACATTACAAAAACAACAGCTAAAAACACTCATAGAAATATAAATTCACACTTCTTAGTTATGCTCAAAATGGAGGGCATTTGGAAATTCCTTCTGGACAGAGGTTGGCATGGAGGACATGTCCTGGAAAAGGAGGATGCCTGGTCCCCCTGCCCTAAGGTGAACCTGTCTTTGGCAAGTTTCTTCAGCGGGGCTTTGCCATTGCCATCCTCTGGGGCTGAGAGAGTGGGACTTGACCAAAGTCACTCAGTGGGTTTCCATGGCTGAGCTGGATGCGAATCCTGGTCCCCAGAGTCCAACACTCGAACCACTATGCCATGCTTAGTCTGGGATATCAGTATAAAAAGGGATCTTGTAGCCCCTTTGAGGCCCACTTTTGCTCAGTCAAAAGTGTTACAAAAGATCCCTTTGCAGCCTGAGAGATTGAGGATGATGATGATGATGATGATGGTGGTGGTGGTGGAGGAAGGGGACCAGTCCTCCGTCCATTGCCTCTGAAGGGGAAAAATTCTCTTCTGAAGAAAAGCAACATCCCCCAGTAATATAATAAACCCCAAATGCAGCCCCAGTTTTAGAACAAGAATATATATATACACACACACACCCCAAAAAACCTTTTAGAACAAGTGTGTGTGTGTGTGTGTAACAACAACAACAACAACAACAACAAGTTTATTGGTTAATCAACTGACCATATCAATGGTCAAATACAAAGATCAGAATATCAAAGTACACACACAGAGAGAAAACTTTTAAGAATAAGGCTATATATACCAATACACCCCACTTTTAGAAGTATATCTATATTCAAATACGGCCCCTTTTAGAACCAGACTATATATATATCCAAACACCCCCCATTTTTAGAATAGATGGATAGATATCTCCAAATGCAGCCCACTTTTAGGACAAATATACTCTAGTTTCTTCAAACATCCCCCTTTCTTTCTTCTCTTTCTTTCCTTCCTTCCTTCCAGACTCGTCCTCCTCAGACTAAGTTAGACCACCTCTCTTTTCTCTCTCAATTTTAAACGGAGGCAAGTAACGCATCACTGGCGAGAGCCACAACGTAACTAACTACTCGTTACGTTCCTTTTGTTGTTCTTTTTAGCCCCCTGTTCCTCGGAGAAAGAGTTCATATCGGGGCTAAAAAAGAACAAGGACAAGAAGAAGAAGCAAAGAACTCGAGGCGTCGTTTTTACCTCCGAAGAAGGCGGCGGCGGGGGCTGCTTGAAGGCTTCCCCTGAGGGAGGCCCAAAGAGCGGCGGGGGCCCACCTCCGAAGCCCTTGTTTGTACTTATTCCCCCCGACCGAATGGCCCACTGGCCCTGCGCTGCCGCCGGCGGAGAGGAGGCGGGAAAAGGGGGGGGATAATCATAAAGAAGGATGGCCATCGGCGCCGGTCTCCTCCTTCGCGGGCGGCCTCCGAGGGGCTGGATAAGAAAGGCTCCTTCGGGTTTAAAAGGGGGGTTGTGCGCCATGTTTTTGCTTTTAGTGGAAAACAGAGCGCGCCTGTGTGTTGTGTGTTGTGTTGTGTGTGAGGGGGACAAACATGTCGCTGTGGCCGGGAAAGTTCGGCCCACAAGCGCCGCCATCGCCGCCTCCTCCTCCTCCTCCTCGGAGAAGTTTCCTCCTCTGTCTCAGGCGCCATGGCGCCTTTCCTCGCCTCAGGAGAAGAACGACGCCTGGCCCTTCGCTTCACTTCCACGATACTGTATATATATGTGGACCAGTCTATACATATATTCTTGTTCTTGAATAGGAGGACCAGTCTCTCCTCTCTCTATATATAGACTGGGCCTTATAGAAAGAGAGAGAGAGAGAGACTGGTCCTATTCAAGAACAAGAATATATGCGCATATATATATATATATATATATACACACACACACACACACACACACAAGAATATGGGACCTCTCTATATATAGACTGATCCTCCCATATATATATATATACACACACACATACATGTATTATGGTCCTGTTCAAGAACAAGAACACACACTCACACACACATATAGACTGGTTCTCCTATTGTTTTTGAACAGGAGGATCTCTCTCTCTCTCTCTATAGATATATATATATATACACACACACACACTCATCCCTCCATATTTACAGATTTCATTATTAACGGATTTGATTACTATGTTCTCTCTAGGAATATCTAGGTCCTCCAGTGCAACTCTATGGTCAGCTTTAACTAACAGTTGCCCTGAAAGACCTAGAGATTCCTAGAGAGAACACTCTGCCAGGCCTTTGTAGCTCCTCCAGCACAGTTCTATGGCCAGTGTCTGTTGGAGATTGACCACAGAGTTGCCCTGGAGGACCTAGAGATTCCTAGAGAGAGGTTCTCTCAGGTAAAAACAGTGTTTTTGTTATTTGCGTTTTTTCCAGATTCACGGGGGTCTTGTGCCCCTAATCCTAGCAAATGTGGACAGACAAGTGTATGTGTAGGTGGGTTACAATGGAATACATAAATAAAATACATAGTACATATGTAACGAAAATGACATCCCCCTTATCCCTTAGCCTAAAACTAAAATAACAACACTAAAATGTAAATTAAAATGAATTAAAATAGGCTAGATTGGAGAGAGACATTTAGAGCAATCGAAGGGCAGTCCACATCAGTGTAATGGAATATATATATACATACATACATACACACTCTATTCAAGAATATATATATATAGAGAGAGAGAGAGAAGGGAGATTGGTCTTCAAGAACAAGAATATATATCCTCAGCACTTCTCCAGCACCACATCTCAAATTAGTCTTTATTTTCTTCCTATCCACTTTCTTCACTGTCCAGCTCTTGTATACATACATAGTGATGAGGAAAGCGATGGACTGGACGATTCTAGCTTGAGCGTTCACTTTTATATATTTACATTACACTCTAACCATTGTTTCTATTGTTATTGTGACTGTTTTTAGATACTGTTTGTATTGTTTTTATCTTGATGTATTTTTACTTAAACTTGTACGCCGCTTTGATCAAAATTGGAAAAGCGGGATATAAATAAACTATTTGATTTACTTTTTTTAACTGCATTATGAACAACCGCATTATTTTGACAGCGTAGATGCACCTCTGTATTGTGTCTCCCTATTAGCCTGGGTCATGACGCCAACCACCTCAGCAGAGGTGTTTTTTCATCAGGAAATATGGTTTAAAAAACAGTAATGTGCAAAGAAAGCAGTCATGATATGTCAGAAACTGTGATATACATGTAATTTATTCATCCAAGAACACACAAAGCATGAAACCAGCTATGTATTATAGAAAATATCTGCTGATTGACACAACAAAGAGCAGCCATAATAGGCAGCGGTTGCAGCTTTAAAAGACAGGTAAGTCTCAAACTGAGTTGCTCCAATTTACAAGATTTCATATTTGCATTTCTTCAGAATTAATTAGATGAAAATCCAACCCACAATGCATAGGAAGGAAAGCAACTTCATTCTCAGCATTGCTGGAAAGGTTTCCTTTGCTTGCTGACGAGCTGGAATCTGGCAAGGTTTAAGGTGAGTGGGGTTAGTGAGCATTTGGAAGGAAGAGTTTCTCTAGCCTGGAAAAAGTAAGCTCTGCTATTTTAACCCTTAAAACTTTGAAATGGGTGGCAGGTGGAATAAAACTGCTAACTTTGTAGTTACTTCTCTGTCAAAACATAACCTCTGGTTGCCAATTATTTCCTATTTCCTAGTATTATCCCTATTTATGTCATCTCATGTCCAAAACACACTGCAGAAATAATCCAGTTTGAGACTGCTTTAACTGCTCTGGCTCGGTGCTAGAGAATTCTTATGTTCAAACAAGAAAAGCAAAACACTGCAGTGAATGACCCATTAGACATTTATTGGCATACCAATTTTGCATTATCAACGGCAGGCTGCAAAATTTGACCAATCTGTGAAGCGTCTGGATAGCACTAAAGGAAACATGGCTTTTGGACATGCCACACCATGAAGACATTTCCAACCATACCGAGGGAGCAAAGCTGACTTTCAGAGTGACTCAGGGAAGTTTGAAATGATTTTGGTACTAGAAGTCATAGGAACTTGAAAACAGGTTTTTAAACCATTGGTGGTTTCAGACAAACAACTTATGAACAGGACTGAAGGGACTGTGTGCTTATTAAGAGATTCTGGGTTCTTTTCAATCACTGAAATGTGCTTGAATATCAGATGGCCCCAGAGAAGCCACTGTTGTAACTGAAGCTATCAGAAACCAGCCCCATCAAGCACATTATATTGCTGGATCTCTTTGGATCCCAGACTGTATGCCAATATTACTCAATACAAACATACTGTATACATTCCATATGATGATTTATACGTTTGTTTCCTTTTAAATTTCAGATCATGGGCACTTGGTTGAAATCTACACGAGATTTTTCTTTGAATTTCTAACTACAATTTCTTTTCCATCTCTACAGAGAATAGGATCAGTCTGATAAAATAAGTTTGTTGTTGTGCTCAGTGCCATTTTGCTGGTTTGTCGGGTGAGTGTGAACTCCAGATTCTAGCCAAAGACTTACATTGCAATTCTGCACATTTTTACTCCAAAGTAAGTTTCATTCTGTTCAGTGGGACTTAATTCCCAGCTAAGTGTGCATATGAATGCATACGTAGTTGCTTCACTTTCTTGGGATTACATCATTTAGTATACAGTATACTGTACACATGTGAGGTTATTTCTCCAACATTAGATCATCATCAGCAAGAAAAAGATGTAAGTTTTTATTTTTTAATAGAAATCACAGTCACTTGCTTATGATTCAACAATTTGATAACTGAAATACAGGAGGAACTGTCATAGTAAAAATAAATGGTAGTGTAAATCTTTTACAGTACCCAAACTCTTCCCCCTCTCAAAGCACATAAAGAACAAAGTATTTCCAGTCTGAGAATCAAGGATGCAGCTGTAAAATACCTCTTAATAACACTCCTCTTGGTCGCCAAAATCATACCATTGTACAAGTATTTCTCCCTGGATATAATGGATACAGAATGTGTGATATCTAATGGCTTGGTAGTATTTCTTGTTAAAAAGAGAGGATATGCTGTGATTTCAGTGGAAGAGTTAAACATATGTTTAAGTTTTTCCCATTGAAATCAAAGGACGTAGCTTCACTTAACAATTATGTTTCCCTTGAAATAACATGAACATCTCATTCCACTTCTAACATGTTTAGGCTTTTGTTTGATGCTCTGATCTCTGGTGGCAGCCAATAAAGTCAGGGATCTTCTCTCCAGTGAGCTCCTCTTCTATCTGCCACAATCTTAACAAAGTCAGCATGGCTGGCATACAGCTTAAGCTTTTCACTAATGTCAACCCATTTTACTTTCCCAGCATCATCTCCTGCTTCCAGGTGTAACTTATTCATTACTTCACCTGTTATGGACAGAGAGAGGGAGAAGGAAATTGATGAAGGCATTGGTTTGATTTCCAGATCCTTTATTCCTGCCCCACCACACACTGCAGCATCTCAACTTCTACTGCAAAGCACACAGGCAAGC
>NC_056526.1:7690015-7757392 GCF_019175285.1 Sceloporus undulatus | reverse complement strand
AGGACTTTTCTTTTTTCATTCAACACTCTTTCTGGCAGAAATTCTCAAACTATACAGCAAATGTAGCCTTTTGAACAAAAGGTGTGGGATATCAATTTTTAAATATGTATGTATGTATGTGTACACACGCACACTGCTACTACAGATGGGAGCCTTTTGTTGTTGTTATACACCTTCAAGCCGAATCTGACTTATGGTGACCACTTCATAGGGTTTTCTTGGCAAGAAAGGAGAAAGAGGTTTGCCACTGCCTTCTTCTAAACCTTAGAGAATGTGGCATGCTCAAGGTCTTCCTTAGTGGGCTTCCATGGTTACACAGGGATTCTAACCATGGTCACTCAGAGTCCAAATCCAACACTCAAACCAGACAGAGATAGATAGACAGACAGACAGACAGTGCAGTCACAGACTAGCATAAACTCAAACCAGTGTACCATGCTGACTCTCTAGCCTGCCCTACCCCTAAGGAAGTGAGGAACAAAAAAGAATGCAAAATGCTCAAGACAACTGCTTAGTGATACAGCATCTACTCTGCAGTGTAATCAGAACTGACCCATATGGGCCAATCCTCTGCCTTAATTTTAAGCAGCTTCCTTTGTTTTCATAGAACATGAAACAACACAAGAATGGCAAAGTTAACCAGTCTTTCCCCCCAACATGTTTACCATTAACTTCTATTGGAAGTAACTTTTTGTGTTTATGCAATGGTTCTCCCATGCCACTGCTGAGTATGCAGAAAATACTTTAGGGTTCAGTGTAGCTGCCAGCTTTTATGACTTCCAGAATAATGTCATATAAACAATTATGACAACAGATACTCAATTTTTTTAAAAAAAATCTTTCTTTCCTCCATGTATTGCAAGAAAGAAAGTCTACGATGGACCTAAGTTGAAAAAAGTAATTTTCTCACTCTTCCTTCACAGTCTTCTAAGAGCACAATGATGGCATCCCTGTCTAAACAAGGGGGCCAGCCCTATTACATACCTGATTCATCATGGTAGTTTACTGCTTCTGTCTCCATCCAAGCATTGTCTGTATTGCGAGGATCATCCACATATCCCTTATATACCTGAAAGCCAACATGAGATGACAAGGCTCATAATTTATCTTTTCCTGAGTAAAGAAATCTTAACTATGGCTGCATCTACTTTGCATGGAATTCTGGAATTTGTAGTTCTGAGAGATATTTAGCCTATCAGAGAGGTCTGGTGCCACAGCAAACTACAAATCCCAGGATTCCATAGCACTGAGCCATTTCAATCAAAGCACTGTCACGCTGCATGATTTCTGCAATGCAGACGCAGCCTGGTGATATTTATATTTAATTATTATTAAAAAATAATTATATTACAAAAGATGTTCCTAGAGGATGCATCATACCAACTATCATCTCAGAAGAGGCATTTCTACTTATTTCTACAAGGGAGAATGCCTACAAAGATGGTGCTTGGCATCTGCCATTTTTATAAGTACATCTGATTAACTGCCTTCATGTTGATCTCGACCCATGGCAACCCTATAGATGAGACATCTCCAGACCCCCCTGTCCTCTACTGTAGAACATATTAAAATATCCTTCTATTAAACTGGGTAAAATGTAAAATCTGATGATGGACAATGTAGGTGTCTATTAATCAAATCGATTACTCAAATATTACTACCTTATCTACCACGCAGTTTCTACTACTAAGAAATTATTACTATTCCTTGAATGAGAATTTCACTGACCGTTATATGCAATATGTAATTGGATCACCATGATATGAGAGAAGAAAAGAAACTGCTCACCACAAAATGTTCCTGGTTGAAAAGCCTATTCAGTTGCTTTTCCATCTCTTCTTTCTCAGCCTCTGTTTTCTGTAAGGAGTTCAAAGCCTCCTCACTAAATTCTCGTTTTAATGCAGCTGATAACTTCTCCCCTGGGTCTACCATTCCCTAAAAAAGATTGTCACATGTTATATATTCTTTCAGGGAAAGTTCTAATTACCTGCATATACCTTTCCTATAGAGCTTTGCAAGAGGCGGTGATTATCATTTATTTATTTATTCATTTCATATCCCAACTTTTCCCAAAGCGACTCACAATGCTAAGTCAAAACAAAACAGCTAAAACAGTGTGTGGTACAAAAGTGTAAAAAGCACATATCAATCAATCCGGTTAAAGCATTAATTTTAAAAAATAGTTAAACATACATTTAGATCTGACAATTGATTTCCTGACATCATCTCTGTTCCACCGTTAAAGGCAAAGGTTTCCCCATTGACAAGGTTGTCAAGTCATGTCCGACTGTAGGGGGTGGTGCTCATCTCTCTTACTAAGCCGAAGAGCCAGCGTTGTCCGAAGATGACTTCTTGGTCACGTGGCCAGCGTGACTGCACAGAACGCTTTTACTTTCTCACCAAAGTGGCACCTATTTGGCTACTTGCACTTTTACATGCTTTCGAACTGCTAGGTTGGCAGAAGTTGGGACTAGTGATGAGAGCTCATCATTCCGTCACATGGTATTTGGGCCTCGAACGGTGCAACGTGGTGGCTCAGTGGTTCCACTGTTAGTCACAGACTAATGTGCCATAAAAGAATTAATAGCCTATTGCTGAATTTTACATAAGCTTCTCTGGAAATAATGCACACATTTTAGAATGGTGGCTCTCTTTAAAAAGCCATTTAAATCTACTTAAATCAATTGTCAGTGCTCCACCTCTTACCCCTGGGATGGCCCATTCACCACAGTCCTTCCTTTTGATTGCGATGAACTGCAAGATGTTTTTGCCAGATACAGGGTGAGCCAGTTTATTGCCACTGTCATCTCTCTTCCACCTACAAGATGTGACCACATGTCGGAACAAGGGGTGAAGAGACAATTTTTTAAAATTAGTTTACCTCCAAAAATTCAAGAAAATGAGATACTGAGAAGATGGGGAAGTAATCTTAGTAAGATGCTTTTTCGTAGAAAAGCTGATCTTGGCTCAGGTTCAGGTGTAATGCCAGCTGATGCCTGTTCTATCAGACACATGCTTGCATAAATCACTCTCTTGCTGCAGCCTTCCATCCCTTCCTGTTTTAACAGCAAGCCATCTTTTGTGATTCTTTCTGAAACAGTCTACCAAACTCCACTGTTAAGTGTAAATGCATGGTTTTAGAGTTTGGGTCCAGCTCTCTGGGCATCCTCAGAGATACACAAGCCCTCTTTCCCATGATATCCCCCTTTAGTGGTTTCACAGATTCTGTATGGGCTTTTAAGCAGGTTCGCAAAAGGTTCTCTGTCAGTAAGAGCATTCAGTTAAAATATGGTGGCTAATTTGGTTCCATCCATTTGCCATTCTCTTGCCCATTCTTGGAATGCAGCCCCCAAGAACTTCTCTGAAACTGAATTGAACTTGGCTCTTCAGGCTGAAAGAGATTTTCTCACACATTCTTTACAGCTAAATGGGAAGCAAGAGAGGAAGCTGTGCAGGTGAGGTGGGCAGTAGCAGACCTGAATGCATGAGCACTCATCAGTCAAATCGCATCGAACTGGCATTATGCCCAAACACACGCACAGTTGTGGATTGAAATAAATATGGAAGATATTTGGTCTGCTCAGCAAAGAAGTAGTGCAGTGGACTTGATGCAATACAGTGGTACCTCGGGATACGAAATACCCAGGTTACGAAATTTTCGGGATACGAAAAAATCCCATAGGAAATCATTGTTCCGGGTTACGAATGTTTTTTCGGGATACGAAGAAAATTTTTGGTGCTTTTTTCGGCTTTTTCGCACGAAACGCGGCTTTTCCCCATTAGCGCCTATGGCAATTCGGCTTACGAAGGCTTTTCGGGTTACGAAAGCGGCCGCGGAACGAATTAATTTCGTAACCCGAGGCACCACTGTATACCTTTTTTTCCTTGATATGATTTTATTTTTTAAAGTCATGCTAAAGCAGAATTAGAAGCACAAGAAGAAGATCAGGTTATTTAAATCAGGAATCATGTAGCCTTCCAGATGCTGCTGAACTGCAGCTCTCATCATTCCCCAACACCAGGGTGGCCACACGTCCTCCTTTACCAGGACATATCCTACATTATAACCTAAATGCCCTCCATTTTGAGCAAGACTAAGAAGCATGCATTTATATTTATGTAAGTGTTTTTAGCTTTTATGTGGTAATATCCTACAGTTTTCTTGAATGTCTTCCATTTTGCAGTGCCTTGTCTTCTTTTGCAGTTATGACTCTTGTCACCTTGCCCACCACTGCTTATGCTGGGTAGGTCTGCTGGGAGTAGCCCCCCAAAAACCTTTGGAGAACTATGCGATTCCCACTCCTGTTTTATATTCTCCACATACCAAACATTCACACATGAATGTACATTTCTGTCTTCCCTCTCTCCTGACAAGCCTATGTGATCTGACATTACTTACCTAGTTATAAGAGGATCTGCAGCATGATTTGGTCCCCAGCGCCCCAAAAGACCTCGACCCACTATTCCTGTCCTGCCTACAGGATTCCTGAAATGTAAAGAAAACACAGATGAATGCAAAGGTGGAATGCAAAAATCCCACCCTACAAAACTTTCATATCACCCTCCCCAAAAAAAAATTTAAAAAATCTTTGGATTCACCTTTCTTGAACAGCAGCTGTTCAAATCCAAGCCAAAATTTTACTTGGCAAACTATTTCCAAATCAAGTGTAAAAAGCTGACAGTTTAAAGGCTCTACATTCACTGATGGTGTGGATAAACAACAGTGAGGTTCTGGAGGCTAGAAGGCACATCATCAAAGGCTGACTCATTGGTTTATATCATGTGCAGAATCACATCAAATGTTTACTTGCATGTGTGAATGATCCACCATAGACTGAATCGCTTCTCAGGTTTGTTCAGTGGGAATAAGGAGAAGGGCTTTCTCTCAGACTTTGTAACTCCTTCCCCAGAGAGGCCACACTGGCCCCATCCTTGCTCTCATTCCAGCAGCAGGTTAAAACATTTTTGTGCCACCAGGCCTTTACAAACTGCTGAGTTTGAGTTCTTAATGCCGTGTAGTGTTGATTTGATAGTTTTAACGAGTCTCGCTCTCTCTGTGTGTATATATGTATGTATGTATGTTTGTGTGTTTATATTATTTTATTGTTTTAATGCATTTTAGTATTTTTAATTGTTTTAATATATGATTGTTTAATGGTATATTTTATAATTTCATTTAACTTTTGTAATGTTTTTAACCTGTATTGTTTAAAATGTTCTTAGCCACCTTGAGTCCCACCATTGGGAAAAAGGCAGGATATAAATGAATACAACAACAACAACAAATATCAGATCATCTTATTGCCAAAATATTGCTTTTCAGTCTGCAGAATGCAGCTGTGAGCAGTACACAGAGAAATCTAGTCATCTGCATATACGTTTATCAGTTTTAATCTAAAAAGGGCGTGTCACACAGATGCTTACAATAGCCCATGCTCTCATTAAGTCTTAGTCATTTTAGCCCTGTCTTTGTGCAAGGGGAAGAAATCATACTAATAATCATAATGAAAAGTTCATTATGTTACACAGAAGTAATGATTCCCCAAAGGTAAAACTGTTTTGAAAGCTAATAACCCAACTGCTCTAGGTTTACAGATTAGGAAGTTAAGGGATCTCTTGTATTTGGAACTGAAAAGAAAAAAAGACTTAATACTGAATGATATCCACAAAGCTACAAAAACATATAGGGGTGGTGCAGGTAGTAATTTCAGAAATTATCTTATTTTGGAAACTTTCAGATCGCCCTAAGACATCCACTGTGACCATGGAGACAGTGAAATAATGTCACCCTCTAAGGATTAATTAAATGCAAGATCAAGATTTCTGTCTTTCTCCAGCACAAACGCACATGTAATATCTGCACTTAACAAACACTCACATACCTGGGCCGTCCGTTTTCCACCACATATAAACCATTGAGACTCTTCCTCTCCACCTGCCCATCCTTTTCATTGAACTTGGGAGAAAAATTTTCAGCCCTTTACAAGAAAAACAAACAAACAAAAAACATAATCATATCAAAATATAGTGAAAGAGATTATGAAAACATTTCACACTCATTAGCAAAATCCCAGTACTAAACATGTTTCTGTTCCAACTGGAGTTACTTTCAAGTAAGTTCAGGACTTGGCAGCAAAACCTGTTTGTCACAACCACTGCTGTAATCTTCTTTACCCATTCTGTCCTTTGAATTAGCAATCATATTCTCCATAATTGTTCTGCACTGGTGCTTGTGCCTACGCTGGAATAGAAAAACTTGTGTTTTGACCTGTAACTGGTTTTCACCTATAAAGTCATATATAGCTTGGGTCCAGGTTATCTGAAGGATTATATCCCCAATAATAATAATAATAATAATAATAATAATAATAATAATAATTCTTACCCACCTCTTTCCATGGATCAAGGTGAGGAACAACAGCAATTAACAAACAACATTAGTTAAAACACATAAATTAAAATACACATCAATTTAAAAGGACAAATAAGATATATACACATTAAAAGAATCCACATTTAAAATTCATCATTTAAAATTTTAATCTGGATAGGCCTGCCAGAAGAGATTAGTCTTCAATGCTGTTTTAAATTCAGACAGTGTATTCAGCTGTGAAATCTCTTCCAGCAGGTCATTCCAGAGTCTAGGGGTGGCTGCAGAAAAAGTCCTCTGGCTGACAGTCGCCAACCTAGTCTTGGCTGACTGGAGTAAATGTCCACCTGAAGACCTGAGCGTATGGTGCAGATTATATGGGAGGAGGCAACCCTGTAGGTAACCTGGACCCAAACCATGTAGGGTTTATGATCCCATTAGAGCTCCAAGATTGACCGAAAAGGACCTTCTCTCTGTCTCACCACTCTCTCAGGCTTGTTTGGTGGGGAAAAGGGAAAGGGCCTTCTCAGTGGCTGCCCTCAGACATTGAATCTCCATCTCTAGAGAATCCAGGATGGTCTCATCCCTGCTTAGGCGGCAGATAAAAACATTTTTGTATTGTCAGGATCAAGAGTTAGCTTTTTAAATGCTATGTGATTCAGATTTTATGGTTTGTATATAATGTAGGTTTTTAAAAATACATTTTACTATGCAAAGAGATCTCATAGCACCTTTGAGAGTAACTGAGTGAAAGATGTTGTAGCATAACCTTTCACAGACTTCTAGAATTAGACCAAGTCTAGAAAGGTTTATGCTACAACTTGTTTTGGCAGTTAATCTCAAAGGTGCTACCAGATCTCTTTGCATACTGATGTTCCAGACTAACACGGCTATGTCTCCAAATGCTACTATTTTAATGTTGTTAGCTTTATAGATTGTTTTTAAGCATTATATTCATACTTTTAAAAATATTTTAGTATTGTTTTTCTGTTGTATTGTATTAAATTTGCTGTTAGTTGCCTTGAGTCCCTACATCAGGAAAAAAGTGGGATATAAATAAAATAAAATACAAGCTCTGAGAGACAGTGTTGTGTGGTTGTCAGAGCACTGAACCAGAGTTTGGGGGATCCCCCATGAAACCTGAAAATCACTGAATGATCAAGTCTTTATCACCCTGGCCTACACCACTGGGCTATTATTAAGATAAAAAAGGGAGGGGAGACCTTTACACCTCTTTGAGCTCATTGCAAGGAAGACAGGATGAAATATGACATAAAAAGTAAAAATTTCAACTCCAGTCACCACAGCTAGCCATGATCCTAGCTCACACCATTTGCAATTCCCAGCGAGAACTATTATCTGTCACATGCTATCATCTGAAGATCTGTCTCGATGCCATGGCATGAAACTGTGTGCCAACACCTAGGCAAAGTCTCTGTGGGGAGCTGGTATGTGAGAAGGTAGTTGTTTGTCAGAAGTGCTCTGCCTTCAGGGAAAAGGACTTAGCAGCAGATGCCTTGGAGTGTTGTAGTACCAGTTTCTGTATCTGATAGTATTTGCATTTTTGGCATCTATGTGATATCCAGTGGAAGTCTGCATTGATAGTTGTCTGGTGCTTTTAATTAAGGTTTTTTGGGGTTTTTTTAGTTCAGGTTCATCAAGCTCTGTTCCTGCCTACTTGGAAACTACCTAGGTTTCTCATAACAGTGCAAGCAATAAACTTTTGAACTGGAATGATACACGATGTGCCCCATATTTTAAAAAAGTATTTTCAACTTAACACTGTTAGTGTACTCATTAGCAAAACTTTTTGCAAGTATCTAGCAAAGCATAAGGAGCACCATCTCTTGTTTTACATTTTACTGTTTAACTCATGTGAGCTTTGCCAAAGTACTTACATGTCAAAACAGGTAGGTCTGACTGTTTAAACATCAGAGTTTGGGTCAGAGATTGGAGATGGGCCGTGTTTTCTGGCATGTTGGCACCTGACTCATCTCTGTAGCAAGAGGCAAGAGTATATTCTCCTGCTCTTACTCTAAAAGGCTTGCAATGCAAGACAATGACCTAAGGATGCTGCCTTTCTCTCTATCCATTTGGCAGCTTCTTGGTCACGGACAATCCATTGATCAGAGTAAGAGGTGAAAGAGGCATTTGTAACAGTCAGTTTTGATCTTGCCACAACACAAAGAGTTTAAGAGAGCTGTTTTAACCTGCAGAGCCTCTTGTTCTTTTCAAACAGGTCAAGTAAGATTCTGTTTATTCTATGACTCAAAATAATGTGCAGCTATGACTAAACCAACTAATGCCAATCTTTGGTTTCATTTAAATTTCAGCACTGTCACTACAAAGGACGGGAACACTAATTATACTGTACAAAAATTGGAAAAATTATCTCCTGGAAGGCAGTCAATTTGTATTATTAAGCCTAATCTTTCCTACAGAGAGGTTTCTGACATGTGCAGTAAAAGGGATGATTAGCATTTATATCATGCGAACATGAAAGCCAGGAAAGTATTTGTTAACTTTACTCTTTGCATAATAAAGGCCTTCCTCGTATTTGATTTTCTACCTGATGCTAGCGAGGTGGCAACTTAAGGCAACCAAAATACTAGTATAAAACCTAGATATATTGCTTTCTCAGCTGCCCTGAGCGTAGCAGAGATAGACATTATAGAAGTTATTTTTCAAGTGAATAGTTGCAGTTGTTTGATTGGGCAAACCTAGACATTCTGTTAAAAGACTGCATTCTGTAGTGGTTTTTAGCAGTCCAGAAACACACCTTCAAATTTAGTGCAAGGGCCTGCAGTGGAATGAATTTTTTAAAAATACATACTATGCTCAAGGCAACGCAAACTCCTTGTTTCTGATCATATTCATGTGATTCAGCCCACCATTTTCACGTAAACAAACAAAACGGGATGTAAGCCTCAAAAAAACAGCCCTTCCTTCTTTTAATCTACTGCTGTTGTTATATACCATCAAATCAACTTCTATTTATGGTGAGTCTATGCAAAAGAGCTCTCCAAAAGACCCTGTTATTAACTACGCTACTCAGGCCTGTGGCTTCCTTGGCTGAGGATGCATCAACACTGAAGAAACAATGCAGTTTGACGCCACTTTAACTGACATCGCTCCGTCCTTCAGAACTGTGGGATTTGTAGTTTTATGAAACACCAGCATGCTTTGGCAGAGAATGTTAAGACCTTGTAAAAGTACAAATCCCAGGATTCCATAGGGTGGAGCTATATAGTGGTGTCAAACTGCATTATTTCTACAACGTAGATGCACCCTGAGTCATAGAATCATAGAGTTGGAAGAGACTGCAAGGGCCATCCAGTCCAACACCCTGCCATGCAGGAAATCTAAATCAAAGCATCCCCAACAGATGGCAATCTAGCCTCCATTTAAAGACCTCTAAGGAGGGAGATTCCACTACACTCCGAGGAAGGAGTGTGTTCCACTGTCAGACAGCCCTTAGTGCCAGGAAGGTCTTCCTAATGTTGAGGTGGAATCTCTTTTCCTGTAGCTTGCATCCATTGCTCCGGGTCCTGTTCTCTGAAGCAGCAGGAAACAAGTTAGCTCCCTCCTCAATATGACATCCATTGAAGCATTTAAACAGGGCTATCATATCACCTCTTAACCTTCTCTTCTCCAGGCTAAACATCCCCAGCTCCCTGAGTCGTTCCTCATAGGACATAGTTTCCAGACTCTTCACCATTTTAGTCACCCTCCTTTGGACACGCTCCAGTTTCTCAACATCCTTTTTAAACTGTGGTGCCCAGAACTGGACACAATATTCCAGGTGGGGCCTGAGCAGAGCAGAATAGAGTGACACTATTACTTCCCTTGATCTGGCCTCTCTTCATACTACCTCCAGCTTTCCTCATCATTCCCTTTTTCCCAGTGCCAGTCAACCACGAATGCTCACCCAATCTCTGGATCTGCCCACTTGGGTCCTGCCAAAACAGAGCGAGCTGTATACTCCACAGGGCTGTAGTCTTCCCAGACAACTGACCAGTCCACCTTATCATTGGATACTTCACTGCGCTCAACCTTTGATCCTGGATATGGAGAGATCCTAGCTTTGTTGTGCAACTTTTCTTTCCAGTCTTTACAAGTGGACATTTTAACAGTGTTGCTGTGAAACCAGGATTCCGAAGAGGGGCTGTAAGATAAAGGTAGCAGTGATACACAAAGGAAAAATAAGCTTGATGAAACACTGCCCTATGATTAAACATGCCTCTGAGGAAGTAGGGTCAAGTCTACAAAAGCCCAGGCTACTAACCACTTTATTCCAGTGTATCTCAAAGGTGCTATAAGATCCCTTTGCACATTGATTGACTAGACGAACACAGCCATGTCTTTGAATTGCTCTATACAGAATGGGACACAGGAGCAGGAAAAGTAGCCATTTGCAATCAGCAATCTAAGAAAACACCAGCACCTCTTATATAATTTCAACAGTGAATAATCAACTTTTTAAAATGTGGATAAAGGAGGAAGCGAAGAGGCTGGAAATACCTTTTTGATCTAAATTTTGAGATGCCAACCAGGCTATAACTTCACCACACTGGGCAAATTGATGATACAGTATGGTATAGATGTGCATGAGTACCCGAGTGTGAATTTTTCCTCATGCTTTTTTGGGGATGGAAGAAAGATGGATGGAGCGTTTCAGTGAAAGATTTGTATTGTTTCCAAAGGTCACAGCTACACTGTTTCCTTCCACCAAATATTCCTCCATGAAGTATCAGTTTTCTTCCTAATTTTGAAGAGTACATTTCCAGTAAGTCTACACAAAATACAAGGTAAGCCACTTGTTGTGCTCCAGATGTTGGGAACCAGAATTTATGTAAGTCCTAGCTGGCTAGGGACTATAGGAATTGTACTCCAAAACACTTGGAGAATATCCCATTAATTATGCCTGAATTAGGAATATACAAAGAAAAGATATGCATGGAATACAGTTTCCTCCAGTTTAGGGGGTGAGGGTTGGTAGGAGTGACTGAAAAACAAGAGAAAGAAAGTATTTTGGGGGGAATTCAACAGTGAGAGAAGTGCTAAAAATTAGTATCTCAGGTAGAGACCAAATCTCTTCCCAAACAGTCGCCTGAGAATTCAACACCTTCAATAATTATGCATAACAGTCTAAAAGGACTATGGGAAACCAGGAGGACGACGAAATAAAATGGGATTTGTTAGAGGTAATAGTTGGATGGAACCAGGAACTGACCTCCTATGAGAAGGAGAAATTATACTATAACATTTTTCTTGCAGCTTCCCCTGTCCTTCCTTTACA
Source organism: Sceloporus undulatus (assembly GCF_019175285.1). Classification (NCBI taxonomy): domain Eukaryota; kingdom Metazoa; phylum Chordata; class Lepidosauria; order Squamata; family Phrynosomatidae; genus Sceloporus; species Sceloporus undulatus. The sequence continues at coordinate 7,745,723 of NC_056526.1, read as the reverse complement.
CAATTATACCTTAAGAAGCATACTTGATTCTCTGTTCCAATATCATAGCCAAGGAGCTGAATGATGTTAGGCTAACTGTATAAAACTGACTTCCAGTTTGTAAATATTCAATCCAATTCCATAACTTTCAACATATTGGACTCCCTGTATTAATGTCCCAGTGAATGTGCAGTAATTCATGTGTCCTCGCCACAAAATATCGGTCTATTTCAGCATCATGGACTATAAATACACCTTCTCATTGATCTGTATATAACCGAAGAAAGAAAATAACAACAACAGACAACAAGATAATACCTGTAGGCAAGTTTCTTGGCAGCTTGGAAGAGTGGGTAGAAGTACTGGCAGGAAGAAGATTTGGCAGCAACAGCAGATAGAGTTACAGTAAGAGAAACCACAGTAACAGTCCGGGCCAGGAGACCCCTTGCCATAACATGCACTCGATTCACAAAGAACTGGCTCTCCCCAGAGAGAAATGTCCAGAATTTTTGGCACAACCTGGATATGGACAGTCTGGAAACCAATTACGAATCATCTGAGTGTGACAGGTGTTGCCTTCTCTTTCTGGTTGCCTAGAAAACAGAGCACCAGTCATTTCATAATGTACAATCAACCCTCCACATTTGCAGCTTTGACTTTTGCAGATTTGATTATTCACGGATTTGAGTAATACATTCTCTCTAGGAATTTTTAGGTCCTCCATCGCAACTCTGTGGTCAACTTCCGGCAGAGTCAAGTTGGACAACCTAGAGATTCCTAGAGAAAACACTTCTTTGGGCATTTGTAGATCCTTCAGTGCTGGATGTTGACCACAGAGTTGCACTGGAAGACCTAGAGGTTCCTAGATAGCTGTCTTCTCAGGTGAAATATATATGTGTGTGTGTGTTTTCCGCTTTCACAGAAGTGCTGTGCCCCTAACCCCAGCCAATGAGGAGAGCCCAATGAATATGTCACACTACTGGGCGAAATCTGCATTATTTAGTTCCAGATTTTAAATAAAGCCCTCTTCTCCTATTTCTGACAAGTTGCTGTTATTGACAGTTCCAGTGAACATGCCCCTCGGATGAAGCAAGCTGCAGCCCACCAAAGTTTATGTCAAATAAAACATGTCAGCTTTTAAGGTGCTACTTGACTGTGGTTCTTTTTGCCACAATGGACTAATACGACTGGATGCCCGATTTCACATCTCATTCAGATGAAAGAGCAATAATTTAATTTCTTTTATTTTCCAATTACAGGTTTACCTTGTTTAATGAAGCAGATGCGTTCCTGAGCGTGAACACTCTTAACAGAAAATGTGATACCAGAGGCAGAAATAACATGGGAAGAGTGGGGATAGGTTCCTACACCACCAAAAAGAGCGGTTCAACATGTTCCATCAAACTATTTATGCACGACAAACATGTGTACTGCATGTGTAAAATGAAACAACCAGGTCGGATAATCCTTGCATAAGTAACCAAGAACCTGCTGAAGCTTCTGGAGATCACTTGAAGGGTTCTTTCAAAATGCATCCAAAGGTGCACTTTTCTGCATGTTTTCCATTTTGATGGCCAAGCTTAACAGAGCTACCCTTTTAAAGAAAGCTGGGAGTAACAGGCTATTCTGTTTCCCCTTTTACTCTCTGACTTGTTGCTCATTTTGAAAGGAGCTACTACTGTATTTACCTTGCCTGTTGTACACAGGATGATATGCAGATAGCACCATACTACCAGTGGAAAACTCCACAGACTGGAAACAATTACTTTGGTTTGTTGTTGTTAGCCACCCTTGAGTCGATCTCAATGCATGGCAATCCCAGACATCTCCAGAACTCCCTGTCCTCCACTACTTTGCTTAGTTCCTGCAGATTCATACCTTGACCTCCTTAATAAGAATCCATCCATCTGACATGCGGCCTTCCTCTCTTCCTACTTCCCTCCACCTTTCCTTGCGTCATTGTTTTGTCCAATGCGTTGTACCTTCTCGTGATGTGGCCAAAGTAAGGCAACCTCAGCTGTCGTCTTGGCTTCCATTTTGACGTTCACTTTTTGTGTGTGCTTTAGCTGCATTGTTCTTAAGGTGTAAGCTGCCTTGAGATCCAATCTTATGAGGAAGCCAAGATGGTAATCATGATAATCATTATAATAACAACCTTTTTGAGCAGAGTCACAGCTAACATTGGACAGGGAAGGGTCCTCCGCCCAATGGGCGTTTCCCATCAGTCCTCCATGTCCTCATAGAGAAGACGATGGGGGGCTGCACTCAGGTTATGCCCCTCTCCCCAGCCACTAAGTCACACACCGGCTCTGTGTCTGGCCTTGGCTGAGTGGCCCTCCAAGGGCTGCAGGAGGAACGCAGCTTCACCGACATCCAACGCTTTTAATAGAACAGTGAAAAGGGTTTTCATAAATCAATACGTTTTATATTTTATACATAATATATTTTAAAATATATATTCATTACATAATATATATGTGTGTCTGTCTGTCTGTATATGATAAAATATATCCATTACTATATATATATACACACACATATATATAAAATTACATGTACCAATACCATATATATATATATATATATAATGCATATCATAATTATGTATTTTAAAATATATTTATTACACAATATATATATATATATATATACACACACACCCCTATAGAATACATATATAATACTATGCTATACCTACACCTATAGAAAGCACCCACCGGCTTTCCTTCCTTCTCCAGACTCGCCTCCAAAAGGTTCCCTTCCTTATTTTTCGCACCCCAAAGGGACTTACCCCTTAAACAAATCTTTGTCCCGTGATTGGGTGCCACAAGAGAAGCCCGCCCACCGTCCCCATAACCATTGGCTACCTTTTCGTAGTTTGCCCGCCCCTTCAGGAAAACGGACACTGATGTTAACGAATAGCGTCTCAAATCTCGCCTTCGTGGGCCCCGCCTCTTGATGGCCGGGACGTCAATCTCAGTTTGGCCACGCCCATCGCCGTAAAGGGCAGTCAAGCCAATCCCTCAAACCTTTCTCTCAGGGCTTATCCAGCGTGTAGAGATAGAATCCTATAGAGTCACACACTATTGCAGTATTTAGGGACTCCCCGGTCCTAATATGGCCGCCATAATTCTAGAACTGTGCTCTTTAAGGGAATTCAGGACTTCAACTCCCATGATGCCAGACTATTGGCCAGCATAGCTGAGGCTTCTGGGAGTTGAAGTCCAAAATCTCTTAAAAGGTACAGATTGGGGAGAGCACTGTTCTATCGCTTTGGTGGCAGATTCCACACTGCTGAATTAATGCAGTTCAACCCTGCTTTAACTGTCATGGCTCCATCCTGTGGAATCCTGTAGGAATCTTGTATTATGACCTAGTGGTCAGAGCACAGGACTATGGCTCTGGAGACCAGGATTTGATTCCCAGCTCAGCCATGGAAGCTCACTGTAAACAACCTCCAAGTCATTTTTGACTTAAGGTGACTCTGAGGCAAACCTATCTTGGGGTTTTCCTGTCAGGTTTGGTCTTCACAGTCTGCTCTTTCCATCTGCACTTTCCCCATCTATAGGGTCCTAAACATTTACAAAAGGGTGACCAGACGCCATAAATGCAAAGGAGGACAAGGCGCTGCAAAAATGGAGAACATTCAAGGAAACAAACATGTAGGGAATGACCCAAGAAAAGCCACAAACTCTCATGCAAATGTCAAGTCATGCTTCTTAGTCATGCTCAAAATGGAGGGCATTTTGGGATTCCTCCTGGACAGAAGGTTGAAATGTAGGGAAAGGTGGCTTTCACTTTTGGACATTGGATTATCTGTTGTGAAGTCGAAGGCTTTCATGTCCGGCATCCGTAGTTTTTATGGGGTTTGGGGGCTATGTGGCCATGTTCTAGAAGAGTTTCTTACTGACGTTTTGCCAGGATCTTCGACGCCAGCCACAGATCCTGGCAAAACGTCAGGAAGAAACTCTTCTAGAACATGGCCACATAGCCCCAAAAAAAACCACACACCCCCCCCATTATTAGTTGATTTAATTGATATGATCTCTAAGGATCTCTAGGTCCACCAGCATGATTCTGTTGGATGATGACCATAGAGTCACACTGGAGGACCTAGATATTCCTAGAAAGAGAAACAGCTCTAGGCATTTGTAGGTCCTCCAGAGTGCTGGAAGGCCACAGAATTGTTGTGGAGGACCTAGAGGTTCCTAAATAGAAGTTGTTGTTTTTTAATGTGGGTTTTTTCTCACTTTCACAGGGGTTGTGTACCCCTAACCCTTCGCGAATGCAGAGGGCCCACTGTATTCTACTTTTGATGCACAGTCAGTAAGGGACTCTGGAGGCAGCTATACACATAACTATAGTAGGATTGGCTAGAATAGGATTCAATTCTTTCCCAACTCAAGGTTTATGGTTTTTTACTTTGTTCACTGCAGACATACTGCTGCAACCCAGCACTGAAAGTCTGTTTCTCCAGCATTCCATAGAATCACCGAATCATAGGATCATAGAGTTGGATGAGACCCCAAGGAGGGCCATCCAGTCCAACCCCATACTGCCATACAGGAACTCTCAATCAAAGCATCCCCATTGACAGATGGCCATCCAGCCTCTGTTTAAAGGCCTCCAAGGAAGGAGACTCCACTACACTCCGAGGAAGGAGTGTGTTCCACTGCCGAACAGCCCTTACTGTCAGGAAGGTCCTCCTAATGTTGAGGTGGAATCTCTTTTCCTGCGGTTTGCATCCATTGTTCCCTGTCCTGTTCTCTGGAGGAGCAGAAAACAAGCTCGCTCCCTCCTCAATATGCCTTCACCATTCTCCCAATGCTGATGCTACTAAAAAATATCCAGCTAGGCAGAGGATGAGAGAAAATGGTGGCAGGGCTGGGCAGGTGTACGAAGACTTTGGGAAAGCAGTTGTTTTGTCAGAGATTATTTTTTTAAATGAGGTATGCCCATACTCTTGTTTGGCCCAGCAACTGAAATTAGACCTTAAAAAGTACCTTTTAAAACTGTATTTGAAAAGCTAAGGTTATAACCTAGGCTGTTCTTATAGAGGGCTCTTTGAATCATCGGAGATTTCCATGAATGCAAGAGGAAGGAATACAATTTGTACATGGTTGCCAATGGGGGATTCCCTTCCAGAAAACCTTCAGAAACAAATCTCCAAAACACATTACAGAAATAATCCAGTTTAAGACCACTTTAACTGCCCTGGCTCAAAGCTAGGGAATTCTGGGTTCCAAAAGTTATCTTCAACAGCAGGATGCAGAGAAGAGTCACTTCATGTGTGATGGCTGTGGTTGCGGAAACTGAAAAAAGGAACTTGTGGTCCTCAATGGCTTTGGTTTTGGGGAAGATGGAAGGAGGCAGATGACTCACATGAACTGGACTTTACATGTTGGTGCAATTGTGCTTAGAGTGCAAACACTAGGCAAATTCACTCTGTGTTTTTGTTTCACACATGCTTTGTCATCACCACAATACCAGTAGCTCAGCTACTGGGGAATTCTTTAAGTGTGGGAAAAGGAAATTGAAATAAGTCATTTTTGTTTAGAGACATTTGATTATGTCAGACATTGGTTTTACCTCATGAGCCTGTCCTCACAGCAGTCACACTGGGGAGGAAAAAAATTAAGCACGCCACATTCAGAGGCAGTTGGCAGCTGTGACCATTCATTCCCATCTGTTTCATGGAAGTCAGCATTTGGCAGTGCAGAAAACAGGTTGCTTGACCATGGATTACTAAAGCACTATCACCTGACTGTAGGGGTGATGCTCATTTCTGGTACTAAGGTTAAAAAAGTCAGAGTTGCCCAAAGACAACTCAGTGATTATGTGAGCAGCATGACTGCACTGAATGCTGCTACCTTCCCACTGCGTAGGGTTGGCACCAAAGTGGTACCTATTTATTTACTTGCATTTGCATGCTTTCAAACTGCTAGGTTGACAGAAGCTGAGACTAGTGACAGGAGCTCAACCCATCATGCAACTCTTGGACCTCGAACTGACAACCTTCCGATCTTCTGATCATCACAATTGGCATCTTAACCACCAAACCACCGCATCCCACTGCCTACAAATAGGATCCAGGACAGATTTGTAAACTGCCTTTTCTTTGTAATGTTGAGTGTGCAACATGGGCCATATATGGCCTCGCTGGCTACCATGCCAACAACACATACCACTGAAAATTGAAGACAGGCAGCACCCAACAATTCTTCACTATCTCACTAACACATTGTTAACTAATTGATATAAATTTGGATAACTTTGTGCTTGCTGTAATGGTGATTTTATCTGATGTACTCCCGCCTCGATCCATGGGGAGAGGCGGGAAATATAAATACACTGTAGAAATAATGCAGTTTGACACCATACTAACTGCTATGGCACCATCCTAGAGAATCCTAAGATTTGTAATTTTGTGAGGCACCAGCACTCTTTGGCAGAGAAGGGTAAAGACCTTGTACTACAAATCCTAGCATTCCATAGGATGGAGCTACAGGATTTAAAGTGATATCAAACTGCATTATTTCTTCAATGCAAATGTGCCTTCCATTCTCTTTTGTTCTAGAAGGGAAGAAGACCTTCTGTCCCACTGACTGGCAGGGTTCAGCGATGTAAGCGGGTGCTCTCTTGTGCTCCCCAGCGCCACACAGGAATAGCACAGTTGATGCTGGGGATGTAGCTACTAGGACCCCGATAAGACCTCTGCCCCCCAATGCCATTTTCCTTCCATACCCAAATCTCAAGTCAAGTCTCAAGTCTGGGAGGCAACTTTGATACAAAAAAGAAGGAGATAGAAGAGTGGAGTTTTAATAACTGTAAAAATATTATTGGGGGGGAACAGCAAATGTATTAGGCAACAGGCTTGAGGCAGAAGGATCCTTGTAAAGCTTTTGAAAAGCTTTAGAAGGCTCCTCTGATGTGCAGAAGAGACAGGCTGCCAAGCAGACCTAATCCCTTACCTCAAGCCCTAACACATTTGCTATTTCTGGATAAAGTTTAGGCAAGCAAATCAGTTGCTGTAAATATACAACTCTCAAGTCAAGTCAGTGTATCATTTATTGCCGACTTCAAGTCAAGTCATTGAAGTGACTTAAGTCCGACTTGATTCCGATTCACTCGACTCAAGTCTACATCACTGCACATGGCTCTTAAACTGCAAGTACAGTTAGAAAATAGTGCCTTTGGCGACACTTATTGCACAGTGTCACCTCCAACCTGTAGCTACTGTGTCTCCAAAGCATGGATAGGGCATTCCTTTTCATGGATGGAGGAAACCTGTTAATGAGTTCGTCACTGCACTTTGGTCCCATTAGTCCTCAGTACGTAACGTTGTTGCTGTAGCAGTTCTAATATTGGCAGACACGCGGTGTCAGTGTTTCCTCCTTTCCTCTTCACTATTCCTAAGCAACATGATTTCTTTTATTTATTTTTTCCTGTTTTCTTTCTTTCTTTCTATTCCGGAATTGCATTGAAAAGTAAAAAGTAAAATAAAAAAACCCTGAAAGGCATGCTGGGTAGGGCATAGGGCAGAGAAGTGGGATTAAAAGGGAGTGCAGAAGAGAGCACAATGTCAGAAAGAGCCCCAGTAAGACTATTGCAGAGACATGTGATAGCTGATGCTCTCAATTCATTTTCCTTAACTAACCTGGTTGCAGGGAGAATGGGGCTCATGTAGCAGTCTCCTGACAGCCTTTCCTAATTCCCTACCCTCTAGAGGTGCTGCTACAGTTTCTATCATCCCCAGATTATATATCCAATGCAAATTGAGGATGATGGGGATTGTAATCTAACATATCTGGAGGACATCAGGTTAAGGAACTCTGATGTACGTTCTACTGGCAGTAATGATTCTCAATCAAAATGTTTGCTGAGAAATGTAAACCTTAAAAAACAAACACAACACCCTGCACAATCTTTGTCACACTTCCAGTTCAGGGTCAAGATAACGTGGCAGGTTTGATGGTAAATATTTGGCCACCAGCTGCCAACTCATCTGGCAGTTTCTCACGAAAGGGACGACAGAAGTTGTGCAGAAAAAGTTCTCCCACAACCATTTGGATGGCAACTTTACAGGAAAAGGGACCTTGATCTAACCTTGAAAAATCCCTCCCGAAGAACCACATTCTAATTTGAGCAGCCTTTTCCACCCACATGGTTTGGAAACAGTCTTCAAATGGCCATTAGAGGAAGTTAATCACCCAAGATAACCTACTGTCCTTTCTTTCCTTTTGGAAGGTATAGTATTTAAGCAGCTCCAGGGTCATAAGATATGTTCTCCTGCTCTGCCTGGAAAGTCAACCAACCCACTGTAATCCTTTGACAAGGTAAAAACGATTTCCTTCTCTTTCAAAGATTGTGCTCTGATTAATAGTTTTTTAAGATGAACAAAGCAGAGGAAGGCTGAATGGAAATGTGGGGTAGAAATGTCAAGAAGTCCAGCGAGGGTCTTTGGCACGGTTTGGGTAGGCATTTATGCCCCAGAACCCTCCAGGAGATATATACATTTTCCAAAACAGCCCTCTCCAAAAAACATCTCCCGAATGGATTTTGGCTGGAAGTCCACTTCTGATTTTGTAAAATAGTGGTGCTGCTGGTGGGTTTGGATGTTAAACAGCCTATTTTAAAAGGCCAATTCAACGGCCTTTTCAGAAGGCTTATAGGGAAACCAAGTCATATTTATTTATTTATTTAGGCTTTTGCCAGGAAAAAAAATGGTTGAAGGAATCTGGAGGGACTGAGGTCTGAAGGCACAGCTGTTGATGGATGCTTGTGGGCTGAGACCCGCACTTGTATGGTTATAGTCTTACACTTCATATGGTCACCTCTTTAACCACGGATTCTCTATCCACGGATTCCATCACCCACAGCTTTAAAATACCCCCCCCCCGCAAAGAAAAAAAAAGCAAACCTTGATTTTGCCATTTTTAAAATAAGGGACACCATTTTACTACCTCATTGCATCTAATGGGACTTGAGCATTCATGGATTTTGGTATCCATAGGGAGTCCTGGATGCAAACTCCAGCGGGTACCAAGGGTCCATTGTACATTATGATCTAGTGTCGCCTGTTGGACTTGCAGCCTTGAGACCTGTTTTAAGCTGTGGAGATCCATGTTTCAGCCTCTAGTCAGCCATGAAATGCCCTGGGTGACCTTGGACTTGGTGGAACACAATGATGAAATACACATAATGATCTGTATCACTGCTATTCTGAAAAGGAGATTGGTTGAGGCGAAACCCTGTAACCAATTACTAGGATAGATCATATCTATAGATATTCTATTCCTGCCCATTTTTTTCATGACAGCTTGGGAAACAGGTTTTATTTTGTTGGCTTTCTGGGCCGCGATGCAGCACTAATTGCAAATAAATTATTTATATGGCCGTGCCTTTGTTAACCTCCCTGAATTCCTGTAATATGTTTGATTTTGGAAGCTGAGCAAGGTCCACCCTGGTTAGTATTTAAATGGGAGACCGCCAATGAATACCAGCTCCTGGTGGCTCTATTTCAGAGGAAGGCACTGGCAGAACCACCTCTGAGTATTCCTGGGGTCAGTGTAAGTCAAGAGGCAACTTTAAGGTACACATACACACACATACACACAAACAGGGTATTACTGAACTCTGAATGTTGTCTGGCTGGGAAGAATATAAATTGTTTTGTGTCAACTTGATATTTCAATTCTTTCTTCAGATAAGTTCATGGAGTATAATATCCTGATCTCAGGTATATCCATGGAGGAACTCTGAATCTGAGAAAATTCAGATTGAATAAAACAGAAGATTACATAATTAAAAAAAACCTGTTAAGGGCCACACATGCTGTAATAGCATTGGGATGGAAAAATAAACAATGCTGGGGGGATTGGTCACATTATATTGCAGAATATCTTTTATATTAATATTTAAGGGAAAGAAAATAAAAATATAATGGTCAAATAGACAAAATGGTCTGGTGGGAAAGATGGGGTTGTCGGATCGTGAAAGTTAAAGCTGAAAAGGGGTACAATGAATTTAAAGAAATTATTAATAACATATTCCACATTATGGGTACTGGGTACTAATTTCCTTAGTCATAGCCATTGGAGAGGGAGGAGGGAAGGGGGAGGAGAAGGGGAAGAGAAAAGTATGTGACCTAATGTTAATATTTTGTAAAGTTTTATTATATATGTTGTATTACGAACCATAAAATGTATAAATATATATTTTTAAAAGGTATATCTGTGGAGGAGGGAGCAATGTAATGGGATACAAGTTGTGTCACTGGCCACAAACTTTCCAAGTGTTGTGTAAGATGATACAAGCCTGTCAAGCAGCCGGTTTTTGTTGTCATTCATAGACTACATTGCCAGATGGCAGGGCTTGCTCCTGAGACTGCAGTTTTCATGGGTCATCTCCAAGTGGGAAATGAGTGTGTAAATTCTCCAGTTTTGGTGGGCTTCGCTCCAGACAAGAGGAAAGGGCTCTGTGCAAAACTTCAACTCACCTAGTAGAGCATCAGCTTGCTACATCTTCCAAAGACTCTTCATAGTCTCCATGTATCTACTTGGTTAACTTTATCCTTTCCTTTCCAGTCCTTGTAGCACCAAGGCTTAATCGTTGCTGTGCTAGAAGCAAGTTGTTGTTGTTGTTGTGTCCATTCAAGTCATTCTCAACTTATGGCAACCCTAAGGTTTTAAGCAGAACTTTGGTTTAATTCTCTTTTATCTTTTGTATTAATAGTTTTTTTAAAAATTGTACTTTGTTTTAAATAGTTGGGAGCCACCTTGAATCCTGTGTTGGGAAAAAGATAGTATATTAATGAATGGCTGATTAAATACAAGCAAACACAGCTCTTTCTGAGCAGTACTTTGAGATACCAAGGACTGTATATTGGGCCCCCTACATGTATTATACTACTGAGTTCAATTTCTTCCTTTTCTTCCTACCAGTCTTCCTATTCCAGACATATAACAAACAACTGATTTGTGTTTAGGGACTTATCTGTGTTAACCTGCAATATCAGTATGTAAAGGGGTTTTGTTGCACCTTTGAATCTAACTGTGCAAAAGAAGTTGAAGCATAACCTTTTGTAGACTTGGTCTACTTCCTCAGAAGCGTGGAGTGAACTGATGCCCAGGAAAGATCTTTATAATCAGACTGTATGAGTAGCCATGGAAATGCAAAACTTGTGGATATGGTGATAAGGTGTCAAGTTCAGTCTTAACTATGGTCCTTGAGGGTCAAAGGCAAAATTAAAGATCTTGGTGAAGGCCATGGTGGGTGGAAGACCACATGAATGGTGGTAGGAGTTTTTGGGATGTAGTGTGTGCAGGCTGGGAACCAGAAAGGAGATGTGATAAATTGGCCAAGAGCATCCTCATGAGGCTGAGGTGATAACCAGTGTTATAATATGTGTAGTGCGCCAGGAAGCCATTGCCTTTGTTCAACCAACTTTTGATGATTTGGAGTTTGTAAACCTATTCTAATTCAGCTGTTGCTCTTTCCAATCTTCCTTTGTAGTTTTTTCTCTCTCAAGGGCTGCTGTCCTAAGATCAGAGAGGGAATGCCCAGAAAGATTGATGTGTTCTGAAACAGGACTTTGTGTATTCCCATTCCTAATATCTGAATTATGTTATTTTATCCTCTGGCATAGAGACTGGCATGTTTGCCCAATCTAGAGTGCTGAAGGCATTGTGTTTCACTCAGCTTTCAACTTCCACATAAAATTTGCTGTTTCTAAAGGTTTTCTTTGCATGTGAGTTGTGACATTTCCCCCGCATTTAGGTTAGATGGGTTGAGAGCGTTTCTGTTAGTAAAAAGTGTGAAATCCATTGGCAGATTTCATGCCAGTGCATGAGTGCATCACTTGGGAAGTATGTATCGTGTTAGGACTGGTTACGTTCTTCTCAGGATCACCTTAAGTTGGAGCCATTTCGGTTTTCCTGCTCTCCAAAGCCTCCTAGCTGCCACCCTACAAGGAGGGGAAAAGACACAGGCTGATCTGGAACTCTATTATTATTATTATTATTAACCTTTATTTATGAAGCGCTGTAAATTTACACAGCGCTCTAGCTATTGTTGGACTGCTCCATTTTTTGAAGCCGAGTAACCATTATTTCCTCTAAATATTACTTCATTAGTCCACAGGATGCTGTTGGTTTTGCTCCTTGTCTGCGTGTGGTGGCACAATGCTCCAGGGAACGGTGAGGTGGTGACCTGTTTTGAAGACACCTGTCCCCACTTTTTCTTCAGAGGAATCCCACCAAGCATTGGGCTTGACCCTTCACGGCCTGCGCGGATTTGCCAGCGTTACAAGAACCAGTACCGTTATGCCACTCTGTACGACAAAGACAATCGTATCCCAGTGTACTCAGCCTACATTTATAACCCTGGGACAGCAAAGAGGCCAAGCACTTGGATGATAGAACCCCAGGTAAGAAAGGAAGCATGGGTTCCAAAGTGTTCTGGCCAAATGCCTCTGTCTGTTTTTTACTTGTGTGTGTGTTAACCATGTTTGCACAAGATGTTTCACTGTCTGAAGCAGAAGGACAGATGCTATTCCTGCCACTGTCATCTCCTTTCCCCATTATCAGTCTTGCTACTCCCTCTGCCACATTACTGATACTATGCACAGTCAGCCCTTCTTATACACGGATTTTTTATACACGGATTCAAGCATAAATGGTTTGAAAATGTTCACAAAAAAAGTATAAATTTCAAATATCAAACCTTGATTTTCCATTTTTTATACGGGACACCATTTTGCTATGTGATTATATTTAATGGGACTTGAGCATACACAGATTTTGTTATCCACAGGAGATCTTGGAACCAAACTCCAGAGTATAACAAGGGTCCACTGTACATGTCTTAAGACTAAATTCAGTTGTTAGTCCCAACGAAACCAGTCCCAACTTCTTTGAAGTACAGATCCCAGTATCAAACAGAATCTGGAGATTAAGGAATACTGGTACATAGACCAAAAACCTATTACAACCCAACTTCCTCCTGAGACCCTCCTTCACAGCCATAGAATGGCTGGTGGAGAGTAAGGGGAAATCTGAGAAGTGTCTGGCTATGGCTACAACCAGGAGATGAAGCCATCCTCCAGGACCTCCTAGAAAATGATAATGCTGTTGTACATCTGGCTGTAGTCATAGAGCCAAATGCTTAGTTGTCCTCCATTCTCCACTGGCCACTACATGGCCCTAGAGTATAGGGATAAAGGAAGAAAATTAGCACCAGGGGGGTCTATAATCATGTAAAGCTACTTTTTCAAGCTTTGGATCCCTATTGGTCATCTCCTCTTTGACATAACCTTTCTTCCTTTTCATTTAGCTCCCTTTTGTGTGTGTGTGTGCCTCTTATCTCTCCTCTACAGCTTGTTGATTCAATGCTCCAAAATGAAATGGAAACGGAAGGAGCCCTCCTATATGAGAGTGATTCCAAAAAAGAAGCCCTTCAGAACAGCCAGGCCATTTTGCACGATTACAAGAACCTGACTGGTTTAAACCGGGGACATTTGAACCCCAATGGGCACCAGCCTGATCGAGATGCCAAGGCATCCACCTTCACTTTGACCAACATTGTGCCCCAAAACATCAAGCTCAATGGCGGCGCCTGGAACAACTATGAGCAAACGACCATGGCGAAGAACACGGAAGGATGCAACGAGACATTCGCTGTGGTGGGAGCAGTGCCAGGGAACAACTACATAGCTGGAGGGAGGGTGAATAAGCCCAGCTATGTCTGGTCAGCAGCTTGTTGTGTCATAGATAACAATCACCTGAGATCCTGGGCAATCATTGCCAGGAATGATGAGAATATAGTCTACTCTCTTACTCTGGGGCAACTGGAGGAGAAGCTTGCTGAGTTCTATAATCAGAATTACATCTCTCTCTTTGACACTGACTGCCCCCGGGATTGAAAACATTAGACTCAGGGGCATTTCAGAGGAATCTGGAAGGTGCCAAATGACAGACTGAAAGCTAGTCAACAGTGCTCCATTTCAAAAATTTAATTGCTCTGAACATAGAACAGAATGAGAAAGCCAAGGGTAAAACATAGCCAAAGTGCTGGAGGGTGGTGACTGATGGTTGCCATGTCAGTGGAGAAGTAATTCTATTCCAGATTTAAGCTGGAATTTTATATAAGTGCTTTCATGTGCTGAACTTATTTGGAAATGGAGTCCAGCACTGTGGATTGATCTGTTAAAATAGGTGCCTTTGCCATGATCCAAAAATTCTTGACATGTACAAAAACTTCGATGTACCCCTGTGGCTTCTTTGCCTCAAAAGGGTTCCATGTTAGTCAAGGGAGGTTTTCTTTTCTTTCCTTTTCTTTAAAGCAGAGATGCCCCTCAATGGAAAACTTGTCTTCACTGGAATATTCTGGCCCTGAATTCCTCCTGAATTCCCTCCATTATCTGTGATCTCATCACGGCAATGATGGGTGACTGCCTTCTCGTATAATCCCTGTTCATTGCCCATCGCTGTCACTGAGGTCACAACAAGGTAGCCAGCCATACTGCAGATGCTGGGCGCCTCGTTCTGATGTCAGATTGCTTGGGAAGGCACCCCCTCATCATCACTGTGGAGGGAGCCAAAAAGTTGGGGCAAAAGGTAAAGTTTTTAAATTTGGGTTAAGAGAGGAAAGGTTAAAACATGTGCAGAGATCTTGAAGAGTCTGCACCCAATTTGAGGTTTTGGCCCTGCATCATGCAAACAGGATTCAACAGGTCCAGGGGGAATTTGGAGTTAATAACCCATGTAGACAAGCCCTGAATAGTCAAACGTTATATAGAGGAACATGGGATGTGTGCTATAATGTTTCTGGAACTCTGGCTGAGGTCATTAAATGCTCCCTTTGTAAAATGGGTACGAGTATGTAAAATGACCTACCTCACTAGATGGTTGTGAGTCCAAGCTGAATAAAGATTGTAAACCAGTTTGAAAATGTGCTTGCATCACCTAAAGGCAAGAGTCTGTAAAGTTCTGCAGGATGGGTATAACTCTTCAGGCATCTCTGTGTTTCCTATGAATGCTTACTTTGGAAAATCTAGTTGTCGTTTAAATTAAGGCTTCCAGATCTGATGATGGCATGGCTATGAGAAGCTATGAGTTATATATTGTACGTACACGTACATACAGAATTTTCTAGCAGATGATGGAACTATTGCAATCTGTTACAGTAACCAAATGGTAAGAGAGCAATTGGGTATTTTCTGTGCTGGCACCACCATGCAGCAATCTTATTGATGAGAAGTGTCTTTCAGTAGCACAAGCACATCACCTAAAATATTGCTGATGGTGAAAAATTCTTATCAGGGCCAGGGGAGATCTCCATCTGGGATGGTTGTTGCAGCTAGATGATAAGAAAAAAAAAACAAAAAGGGGAGGGGGGGGGGGGGGAGGGAGGAAAAAGGAAGGGAAGGTACATAGGATAGGAACAAGGGTTAAACATACACATTGATACAAGCTGACTACATTTCAAAAGTACATTTTCTTCAAGCTGGTATCTATAAAATACAGGTTGAGTATCCCTTATCTAAAATACTATAAGCTTGTCCATATGGGTGGCTGAGCTAGTGACACTTTTGCTTTCAGAACGTTCAGTATACACAAAGTTTGTTTCATGCACAAAAGTATTAAAAATATTATGCATGAAGTTATGGGTATAAGGCTACAGGTATGTGTAGAAGGTGTATACAAAACATAAATGAATTATATGTTTCGTCTTGGTTTTCATCTCCAAGATATGTATACGCAAATATTCCACAATCCAAAAAGAATCTGAAATTCCAAACACTTCTGGTCCCATGTGCTTTGAATAAGGGAGACTCAACCTATACATGCAGATAATGGTTAAATAATAGATAGTGAAGGCTTATTTTTCAAACCTTGGAGTGCAAGTCTTTATACAACAGGAAACCATGCAGAGTCCAACTTGTTCCACTTTCCAGGAATATTGATTCAATTCCACATTGCAAAAATAGCATTTCAAAGAGCAATTGAACTTACAAAAGGCTAGAACAAGGGCAAGGCATTTGGAGCTGATGGTTTCCATGTCAGCATGGTTGTAAATCTGCTGTAGGTTTTTCTCTGAACTCTCAAGGAGCTGTCCAGGATGGTGAACTTCTTCAATGTATTGATTTAACATCTTGATTAATAACTAGAGTGGATTCACTGTGCCTTTGGGTGGAGCTACACTGTAGAATTAATACAGTTTGACACCACTTTAAGTGTGATAGCTCCATCCTGCAAAATCCTGGGATTTTGTAGTTTTGTGAGACAGAAGAACTACTTGGCAGAGAAGGCTAAAGACCTTGCAAAAGTACAAATCCCAGGATTCCATAGGATAGAGCTGCTGCACTTAAAAGTCAAATTGCGTTATTTCTACAGTGTAGATGCACCCACTGACAGGAACCATCGGCTGCCACTCAGCAGGGGGAATCTCTTGTTGGATTTCAGTTCCTGTCTGCCTGAGTGAACATTGACAATGGCCAGGAATTATGGAAGTCAGAGTTACACAGTGTCTGGAGAGCAACAGCTTCCCATGCCTTGACAAAATGGACTAGTAGGCTGATGCAGCATATAACATATATACTTTATAAATTGCAATACATATGTGTGTGTGTAGCAACTGTAGGAAAGCACAGCATGGTGTAGTGATTTGAGTGTTAGACAACTCTGGAGACCAGGGTTCAATTCCCCGCTCAACCATGGAAAACCACTCTGTGACCTTGGGTGAGTCACACACTCTCAGCCACAGCAAACCCTGGGATAGAATCACTTAGGGTCACTATAAGCTGGAAACGACTTGAAAACACACAATAGCAGCAAAGCAAGTACAAGCCACTGTGATGGTTGGCCAAAGACTCTGGTGACCAAAGTTCAAATCCTTGCTCAGTGATGGAAACTCACTGGATGATCTTGGGCAAGCCATACTCTTTCAGCCTCAGAGAAAGGCAAGAGAAAACTCCATTTTCTTGCTAGGAAAACCCCATAGTAGGTCTGTCTGTGGGTTGCTGTAAGTTGGAAATAACTTGAATGCACACAACTGGCAAGAATAAAACATCCTTCCCAGACAGCAAGTTGTCTCAGATATACAGCAATGAATCAAAGCAAAGGGCAGCCCAACCAAGATGAGACAGCCAGTGATCCCTAACTGGAGATATCCACCTCTCACTCATCAGTATCATCTTAATTTTATTTATTTATTTAGCACCATCAGTGTATATGGTGCTTTACAAGTAAACAAACAAGACAGCCAGCTGTTCCAAAGGCATACAATCTAATACATGCATACACACAGACAAAGGAAAGAGTAATACAAATGTAAAACTATGCAATACAATTGTAAAACAAATTATTCAGATAAAAATGCAAATAAGAAAAAGCAATCTAATACAGGCACCTCTCTTTTCTACTGTTTTGATAGATCTAAATTAAAGCCACCACACTTTTGACCCCTTCTCTATTTTTTTTATTTTTCTTTATTGAGATTTCATTAGATGTATCATTAAAACATATAAAACATATAGTACAATACACACCTATGCATCACATACATCATGTTCTCTACTTTTCTGATCATTACTCACATACTGTTTTTTTCCTCCTCTCAGTCGACTTGACACCATCTAGTGTTCAGTCTTGCATTTTCAAGCTAAAAAGACTGCTTTTCAGCCAATTCTACTTTTTGACAGTCCCTAACCCATCAGAGAAGTGGAGGCTGATAAATACATATAACCAAAATATACAAGATGATAAAATCATCTTAAGCTAAAATCCCAAAACTTGCAGAAATAAGAAAGTTTTAACTTGCTGTTTAAAAGCAATGAGGGATGGAGCATTCTGCAAATGTTCAGGAAGGCAATTCCAGGCGAAGAGAGCAGCTTATTGAAGCCTGAACTGTACAGGTGTGTACAGACACAGTCTGGGATCCTTTATCACCATCTCTATTAAGTCACTTTATATATACTTAGCTACATAGCAAAGGTGCTATTGATCAATTGCAAGAATATGTACCAGGACACTGGCAAGAGTGCCTGATGTGCCTTAGTGATAGATACACATTGGGACTGATGCACATTGGTGCCCAATATACATTGGTCTCATTACACATCAATCCCATTGTGCAACAGTCACTTTTTTGTGTGCAGAAGCTGAATGGCCATTGGTGACGGGGAGGGCTTTGATAGTATCTTCCTGCATGGCAGAATTTGCAGTCAGAGCTGGCAGTAGATTGCACTTCAACATTAGGAAGATCTTCCTGGCAGTAAGAGCTGTTTGACAGTGGGACACACACTCCTTTGAATGATGGTGGAGTCTCCTTCTTTGGAGATCTTTAAGCAGAGGCTGGATGGCCATCTGTTGGGGATGCTTTGATTGTGAGTTCCTGCATGGCAGAATGGGGTTGGACTGGATGGCCCTTGGGGTCTATTCCAACTCTGTGATTCTATGTAACATGACATCAGCCCTCTAATGGATAAAGACATTACAAAACTACACAATTCTAATTCCTTCAGACATAAATCAACTTATGAAGACTTAACTCCCATACTGGCCACTGATTTTAAAAATGAAGGGAAGAATGAACTGAACAAAATTTCTTACCGAGTCAAGAATGACCCTGAATGGCTGATGGCTATAATGAAAACCTCATCACTGCTTCCTCCTGGCCAAAAGTGGGACTGAAATTACATGAAATGTATACAAGAGCTCCTCCAGTTAAGGTCACCAGCACTTTGGAATAGGACATCACTGGGACTCAATTCTTTGTTGTTTCACCAGGACAGATGGACAGGACTATCCCCTCAGGAGCTTTATTCACTTATCCATTAAAATATTTATAACCTACTTTTCAATCCAAATCTCTAAGACAGCTAAGAAAGCATTAAAATATACAGAATCATACAAATAACACTAAATTTTTAAAAACTGAGAGGAACTAATAAAGCAACTGAATCAAGAAAAACAGGAAAAGGACTCTTTTGCAGGAGAGGACAGCCTGACATGCAAGAGTGAATATGGAAGAAGCAAAGTGAATGTGTATAGAGAAAAAGTTCTACAACTGTGTGCCACTCTTGAAAAGGCCCCATAGTATAGCTACCCACTGTAATTCGGATGGTGAAGGAACAACAAGCAGGACCTTGGAGGAGATATCAATGCACATGTAGGGTCATGCATCAGACGCCTTCGACGGCCAAATGTTTTTCTCTGGTTTAGCAAGCATACAGACCAACTTCATCAGATTGGATACGCAGCCTTTTTGCAATCTTCAGCTGTATATCTTTACCTTGTAAGGATACATTAAGTTAAAGGCTTTCAACATGCATGCCATCAAGAAAATCCTTTCAAAATCTGTTATTCCACCTTTCTATCTTCTACTTTTGATGTCAGACCACACATCTCCACTTATGATGATTCCTCCAAGTATTAAGAGGCCTCTATACCCTAAATTATTATTTTATTTTCTTATATCCCGCCTTTCTCCCAACATATTATTATTATTATGCTTTATTTATATAGCACTGTAGATTTATATAGTGCTGTAGGAATTAGAACATAGGGACTCAAAGCAGCTAAAGGCACCAGATCCTGTCTACATTTGGAAGCTAAGCAGGGTCAGCTCTGTTTAGTACTTAGATGGGACACTGGCAATAAATACCATGTGCTGTATGTAGGCCATATTTCAGAGGAAGGAACTGACGAAACCACCTCTGAGTATTCCTTGCCTTAGAAAACCCTATGAAATTCATTGAGTTGTCATAAGTTGACAGGCGACTTGAAGGCACATAGGCACACACGCAATTGCATATTACATTTTTGCATAAAACATTATTGCAGTTGCTACTAAGGTATTGGTTTGTGCACATGAAGTAAAAATGGCTTAGACCTCAGAGTTGGCCCAAGTGTTTGGCAGAGTAAGGCAGCTCCCTGTGATAAGGTCCCCTTAGGGTCACCGTAAATCAGAAACAACGGTAAGGGGAAATATATGTTGGTATGATATTGTTAATATTGTATTGCACATACCACAGTACTGAGTTATAGATGGATTGAAGATATGGAAAGGATTGCATTAGAGATGTAGGCTATTTGTAATTAAGACAACAACGGATTTAAAGGGGTTTTTTTAACGTGGAAAAAAAAGACAAAACAAAACAACTTGAAGGCACCTAACACACAAATAGCTTTATAGGGTAAAAAGTGTCCCAAACTTGGAGAAAAAAATGGAATATAAATTAGACCAACCAATACACAGGAAAAACTCCTCTTGTTGCCCCTTACCATGAACATCTTATGAGGATTCCTTATAAAATGATGACAGCAGCCATTACAGCAGCAGTGAACACAAATGCTAAAAGAAGGAACAAAAAAGTAAGCCTTTAAGAGATCACTCCCCTCCATTCAATATTCCAAATCTTGTTACTATTAAACTGTTGTCCTGCCTTCCCAGTTAATGTTAGGGATCAAGGCAGTTATCCGGCCAGCTAACATTGACCCTATTTACAATACCTCATTGGGAGATCTACAGATATAGGATGGGATGGATGTGTTGCCATAAATGAGTGAATGAATAAACAAATTCATAATACAGTAGTGCATTTTACCTTTCATTACTTGCTCACTTGCAGGTGCTGAAGAGTAGTTTGGAGGCAAAGAGGCAAAATCTGGAAGAACTGTGTAGAAATCTAAGTTTTTTTAAAAAGCAACAATTCAGTTTTCAGACAGCTGTGTGAGCACCAAAAGGAAAAAGAAAAAAGCTAGCAACACCTTTAAGACTCGCATTTCTTTTAGCGTGAGCTTTTGTGGGTTTAGTGAAATGGCTCATTTGCCTTAGAACACTATAATTCTAATAGTATTCAAAGGGCTAGCCATATTAGTCTGTAGTAGCACAAAAGGACATAAAGGCATGTGTGACAAACTGAGAAGAAGAAACGTCTACCATAATTCCACTATGTTTACAAAAGCTTATGCTAGAAATTTCTTCTTCTTAGGATGCATCTACACTGTAGGAATAATGCAGTTTGACACCACTTTAAGTGTCGCTCCATCCGATAAAATCCTGGAATCTGTAGTTTACAAGGTCTTAGTTTACAAAGCCTTCTCTTTGCTGGTGCCTCACAAGACTGCAAATCCCAAGACTCTGTAGGATGGAGCCATGGCAGTTCAAGTGGTCTCAAACTGCATTATTTCTACAATGAAGATGTACCCCTAGTTTCAAATGATGATAAGATTTTTTTTTTAATTCAGAGAAGACAAAATTTGTCTTTCAAACCAGAAGGCCACCTCAGAAAAGCCATGTCCCAGTTGTTTAAAAACAAACAAACTTTGGCAAAGTCCTAATACTCATCCAAGAAATGACTACAAAGAATACTTCCAAAATATGAAATGAATGACTGTGGAAATGACAACAATAGGCAGAACCCGGCAAAACTGACAGAGCTACATCTTGAGAACTCAAACTTCTTGAGAACTGCGACACAGAAATAGCAGCCAGCTACTAGGACTTCTTCTGGACTAGAGATTCTGTCAGGAGTTCCATATGCTTTTGTCCTGACAATATATGTTGGGCTATATGATGATGGGTTATATAGTAGAAATAGTATTACTGTATTTAGAAGTGGTGAGCTCAGACCAAGGTACTGAGATAAAAACGGAAATGGGATAAGCTTGAATCAAGCCTGAACAAGGTCATTTCTTTGAACGTATCTGGTTATAACAACAAAGAAGGGGCCAATATGGGAAAGAGAAGAGAAATGTGTTAATTAATTATAATGAATTAGAGCCTTATTGCACTACAAACAATCTCAGCAGGCAAAGTGAGAGAAACATGTTTCTTTTTCTTTCTACCCATGATGTCAAAGCATTTTTGTTCTCTCCCAGTTGTAAAAGCATAGGAGAGGGTGGTTAAAATGGCCCTTTTGCCAAATGGATTTTTCCAGCTTGGCAAAAGGGACACTTTTATAACCACCTCCCACGTTTTTACGACTGGAAGAGAATGAAAGTGCTTCGACGTCATGTGGAGACAGAAAGCTTCTCTCCATTTGCCTGTCAGGTTTGTTTCTAACGTGATAAGGTTCCTGGAATTAAGCCTGTCTGAAATTTGAAACTGTGTGTAGTTTAAATAGACAACTCTAATGCTTGCTGGTCAGTTCTGACAATGAACGTCCCTGGTTTCTATAGTTTCTTTCTCTGAGGTTTAATTACTGAAGCCTGGGTTTCTGAATTTGGTATCCTGTTGAACTTGACAGATTCCCATTGCTGGTCTTATAGGCCACAATAACTGAGACATGAACAATCTGGCCACTGACATGACTAACCTGGCCCAGAAATGAACCTAGAACTTTCTACAGGTAGGTATGCGCCCTGCCACTCTGCTCTTACTCTTCCTGACCCTCTTCTTACCTGAGCTGAGCAGTGTTTTGGTTGTCCCCTCTGGAACACTACTGCTGTCATTTGTACAGTGCAGTGATAATTTGGACCATTCTACTCTTCCATTGGAATCCTCACAGGTGATGACTTCAGAAATGGGGGTCCATGCGCGATATCCATCAAGACATCTGTATTGCAGTTCTTGTCCCACTACATATTTAAACACTTTGGTTGTGGCATGTTTGAGTGGCTTGGGAACTCCACATACACCTGTAAAATGTAGGGGGAAAGATGGGCAAGCTTTTAGTCAGGAGAGGTATGAAGAGAGATCATGGTTTCTTAGCACGTTGTTGTTTATGTGCCTTCAAGTTTTTTCTGATTATGGTGAGCCAAAGGTGTGATCTTATACTGAGGTTTGCTTGAAATATTTCTTCAGAGGGGGTTTGCCATGCCATTCTTCTGAGGCTGAGAGACTGTGACTTGCCCAGGGTCTCCCAGTGGGTTTCCATGACACATCATATTTCGGTGTTCACATTGCTTATGTATTACAATAATTTCGTCAGAAGAAAAAAGCTTCCTAAAGGTTTATCAGGATGCTGACTTTTGTTAACATTGTTTCACATAGCTTTTTGTAGGTTTTCCGGGCTGTGTGGCCATGTTCTAGAAGAGTTTCATTCCTGAGTGTTTTGCCAGCATCTGTGGCTGGCATCTGGGCCACAGTGCTGGTGAAATGTCAGGAAAAACTCTTCTAGAATATGGTCACATAGCCTGAAAAACCCTCAAAAGATTATGGATGGGCCCTGAAACATTGTTTTCACACTTTGCTTGGGCATAGCCCTGAAGTATTGGTTTTGGTTTTCTCAATGCTCAACTCAAGTATTTAAGAGCTCTGAAGTTTGTCCCCTGTTCCGACCAAGATTGTGAGAATTTGCAGAGACCTCATTTGCAAAAAAAAAAGCATGGGGCAGGCACTTCGGTGAGAGGTTCGATGCTCACTTTTTGTTTGTTGTTGTTTAAGTAAGAAAACTAACAGTGCCTCAGTCATTAATTTAATTATGTTCAGTCAAGGCAATTTAATTATCCCTTTTGGCTGCAGAGGAAGCAATCCATTCCAAAGATAAATGCAGGCCATCATTCTTTGCTTGACACTGGAACAGAGTTTATGGTTCACACTACTATTTTCAAGAAGAGTTAGGGGCTAACAGACTGGTGTTCACATGGGTGTGGGGGCGATGATGGGGTATGGCATATGCATGCAGGCTGCAGCCCCATGCCAGCGTCTTGCGTCTATGCCAACACACGGGGCATTACGGTACTCTGTTGGCACAATGCTTAGACACGCTGTGCCAAGGGAGCATTGAAAATTCTTCGTCGTGGAGGCAAGGGCGCCTTTTGCTGGTTCTAAAAGGAGCTGCATTTGCCATTCTTTTTGCACTGGCAAAGCACGGTATATTCTGTGGAAAAAAAAGAATGTTGTACCAGTTGCCCCTCTGTTTTCACGGACTTGAGATCTTCGGTTTTGATTATTCACAGGCGGCACCTCCATAAAGTTAATGGTGCCACGCCCGTGACCCGTGCACATGGCTGCACGCAGGAGCACGTTTTCGTTCAAAACTATGGGGCTTGAATATAGTGGGGGTGGGGTGGAATGGATCCCCCCTTCGAATTCGGAGGGAGGACTGTATACTTATTTCAACCTGCATCCTGAGAATTATAGCAATGGATAGAGCAATCAACAGGGACTTTTCCTCATTGTTTCCCCCTAATTGTATGTATTACAGCATACACTTTTTGTGGGATTTCAACTTATGTCTGAGGAAGTGGGTTCTCTGGCCTAGAAAAAACTGAAGCCACAGTGAATGTGGTAGCATTTAAGGCTCTTTCTTTTCTACTTAAAGTCTCTTTTTGGTGAGGAGGATTACATGTGTGTCTATATTTGGTACCAGTCTGTACCAAATCAGCACCCATCCCCTCCTTCTAATTTTCAACTTAGAACTGCTAGCAGTCCGGAATTTTTCCAGGGGCTATGCCAGTTCAGGATATATGTAATTTACCTGAGAAACTCCCCGCTCTCCCAAAAACAGGGTTTTATGTTCATACTTTAGCCTCACAGTACAGATCAAACTGGATCTGCAACCAAGGCAGAAGATGGATTTACAAGAAATACTCCAGCTTGGAATATTCCTGTTCAGGATTTTACAGGATACTCCAATCTATGCCTTACTTATTCCATGTATGTCCTGCCATTCCTTCAATGAACCAAAGGTTCATGCATGGCTCTCTTCTTTGTATTTCACTTTCATGACAATTTGTTGGGGTAAGTCAGGCTAAGAGAGGGACTCTGACTAACCCAAGATCACTCTGTGAACTTTAGCTGCAGTAGGAAAACCAGATCTCCCATTTTCGTTTTTCCTCAGTCTGCTGCTATTGCCCTCTTGTGCCACAGATGAGTCTGTTTTGGCTATATAATGATCCACACTTGGGCAATGGCTTTC
This sequence comes from Sceloporus undulatus, assembly GCF_019175285.1. Classification (NCBI taxonomy): domain Eukaryota; kingdom Metazoa; phylum Chordata; class Lepidosauria; order Squamata; family Phrynosomatidae; genus Sceloporus; species Sceloporus undulatus. The sequence goes on along the minus strand of NC_056526.1, from coordinate 7,720,876 downwards.
TGATGGTAAGAGCTGTTTGAGAGTGGAACACGCTGCCTTGGAATCTCCTTCTTTGGAGGTTTTTAAACAGAGGCTGGATGGCTATCTGTCAGATTGTTTTGACTGTGTCTTCTTGCAGACAAAGGGTTGGACTGCCTGGCTCCAGTGGTCTTCCAACTCTATGATTCTTGATCTAAGTACCGTTCTCATATTTGTAGCTTATCTTTTTCGATTTGATTATTCTCATATATATATATTATATATATCTATATATTATATGATTGATAGATTCTCTTTAGGATCTCTAGGCACTCTGCTGGATGTTGACCATACAGTCCACACTGGAGAACCTAGAATACCTAGAGAAAACACGTCTCTAGGCATTTGTAGGTCCTCCAGCCACATTCTACGTATGCCTCTGGCGATGTGGACCAAGAATTGTGGCTGGAGGTCCTAGGGATTTCTGAGATGTATTCTCTCAGCTTAAAACAATAGAGTTTTTTTATTTGCATTTTCTCACTTTCACAGGGTTCTTTGCCCCAAACTCCAGTGAAAGTGGAGGGACCACTGTAGTACCAAGTTGAGTCATTAGTACTCATTTAGTACTAAGTTTGGTTTTCACCTATACGTTGCTAGGATGCATCATTTCATTTGTTTGTTCCTTCCCGGTTCTCCCTTTTACTCCAAATTCCCCCTGGGCTCACTTTGTCCTGTTTACATGACAAAGGACCAAAACCCTTGTTCATCATCATCATCATTATTATTATTATTATTATTATTATTATTATTACCTACATAAAATAGTATTTAAAAATATCTTTTACATAGTATTCCACATACAATATGTAAGAAATCACATTAATTATCCATTCTTAACTACCTTACCTAAATCTTATTCATATTAAACCATTTACTATTAACTAAACCGGTAATTTAAAAACAAAACATGTAAAATTATTATTAATATTTTCATTCTTCTGTCTTCTTTTCATCATATACTATTCATAACTCCACTAAAGTGTAATACTATTAATTTATCACTAATTCATTTCCCCCTCACTTTCCCAAATGCTCCCCATCACCAGAGCTTAATGTCTTCATATTATTCTACCCTCCAAAATTGTAACTCTTCCTATTGTGGTAAACCACCTTCCTCTTTTTACTAAAACCTTTTGTACAAATATTTTCCATATTGCTTCAAAATCATTTCTCTTCATTATTCCTTTTTTTAATCTTGATTTCACATGTTAACTTATCATTAATTGCCATTTGCCATATTTCTTTATACCAGTCTTGTATTTGCAGATCTCCCTGATATTTCCACTTTTTTGTGACACCTGCACAAGACATCATGGTCAATTCTTTTATCCTTTGACTACGTTGAATTGTTTTAAACTGTTGAAACAGTATCTTCCAACTCTATGATTCTATGAATCTCAAACATGCTAACATGGTTTTGACACTGTTTTTCATTTACTGTTTCCCACCCTGGTCTCATCAGATATCACACTGATATCAGGGGGCAGGGAGAAGACAATCTAATAAATTGACAAACAAATAAAACAAGAGTCTATTTTACCTTTCATCATTTGTTGAGTTGGGGTTTGGGAGCTGTTGGAACTTCCCTCACAGTCTCCGACTGAAGGCTGTCGTGCAGAGCGATGAATCAACTCCGAAGCGGCTGTGTAGAAACATAATTTAAGTAGGACAAATACATATGCAAAGGAATAGACAGCTATACCTGAGTTAACAAAGTGGAGGTGTTGTTTCCGTGGAGGTGTGGTCCTGTCTACACAAGGCAGAGCCAATGGCCCAATTTAACTGTGGACTGTCTTTGCATGGGAAGGGCAGCCCTGCAATGAATATTGGCTTTGTTGTTATTAACTGCCCTTGTGTCGATCTCGACCCATGGCGACCCTGCTGTTGAGACATCTCCAATATTCCCTGTCCAACTGCTGCAACCTTTAATAGAGTTCATCCATCTAGCATGCAGCCTTCTGCTCTTTCAATATCCTTCCTATCATTATTGTCCCCTGCCCCCCAAGAATTCATGACTTCTCATGATGTGTCCAAAGTACAACAGCCTAAGCTTTGTCATCTTGGCTTCCAGGGATAGTTTAGGCTTGATCCGCTCCATGACCCATTAGTTTATTCTTTTGGCTATCCATGGAATCCTCAGCACTCTTCTCCAGCATCATGTCTCAAATGAGTTGATCCCTGCCTTAATCCAGTGTTAAAAAAGCCCTCACCTATAAGCAAATAATAGACAATTCAATTTTTAAAGAAATTTTTTTATAGAAGATTTGATTCATTGGTTTTGCAACCAGTTGCCTCACTAATTGCATGTAGTTGCAAAATCAATCAATCAAATCTTCTATCTATCTATCTATCTATTCACTGGCCAGGCTGCCTGGGCTGTCGCTTAGATCAGTGATGATGCACAGATGATTGACATGCATTTTGAAGTGGTGCAAACTAGTAGGGACAACAATTGTGCCAAAAAAGAAGCGATTACAAGGGGATAATGAAAATATCTGCTTTCATAGTGGGAATGACAAACCATTTGGAATCGATTTACCAACATGGAACAAAGGTGAATCACACACCGGTTTAAATGTAAGTGGGAATGACCCCTCAATGGCTGTTTACAATACCTCCCACAGTGCCACTGCAAGTCACTCTCTCTGAAGTCACAATGAGGCATCAATCCATATGATCGACACTGGGCACCTTATTTTCTTTACCTCAGAAGGAATGACTCATGCCAGTGATAGCAGGTGGCATGGTGGGGTACATGTGTGAACAGCTGCCTGGTGTCACCCTGGAGTACCCAGGTAATGGGGGGTAGATTTAGGGCAGCTTCGGGGGCAGAATACTTCAGGAACAGCCCAGCATATTCTAGCCACTGTAGACTCAGCCTGTGAAACCAAGAAATAATAGCTGTCTAGAAAAGTAAATTTGATTATGAAAGCCAGTGTGGTGCAGTGGTTTGGATGCTGGACTACGACTTGCGAAGTAGACTGAAGTCCACGAAAGCTCGTGCTGCCAATTTCTTTCTTTCAGTTAGTCTCAAAGGTGCTACAAGATCTCTCTGTATACTGATTCTACAGACTAACATGGCTATATCTTTGAATTTTACCACTTAGGAGATTGGGGTTCAATACCCCATTCGGTCATGATACCCATTGGTTGACCCTGGGCAAATCACATGCTTTTAGGCTCAGGAGAAGGCAATGGCAAACCTCCTCTGAACAAATATTGCCATGACAGGGTCTCCTTAGGGACAGCATAAGTCAGAAATGACATGAAGGCAAACAATAACAATAACAAATTAGGATGATAATGATGATGAGAGCCGTAATGCTCTAATACTAATTCTGGCAAAAGAAACAAAATTCAGTAGCAACGACAGTGGCTCTTTATGGTATCGGAGGATGGCAGAGTGCCCTCTCATAGCACAGACTAGTTCCCTGAGGGTCACCAAAAGAGAAATTAAGGAGGGAGAAGAGTGCTTTTCCCATTTGTGGAGCTGCCAAAATTCAGGCATGTGGTTGTAGCAGCAGTGGTGGCAGCACTAACAATTTCAGCAGGCACTGAAGCCAATGAGGACAGCAGGAGCTAGAAAAACAGCTGGTGTGTGTATGCACATACATGTAGCCTGCACAACTCAATTCTATGGATTCAGGTTTTGTTGTTGTTATTGTGTGCCTTGAAGTCGTTTCTGACTAATGGCGACCCCAGTTCTGTAAAGCTTTGAAAAAGGTTCCCCAGTTGTTAAATGACCCTCCTTGGCTCCTTTCGTGCCTTTGACAAAAGCCCCTGGCACAGAGAGTTTTGCTGGATAATGTCTGTGTGCCAAGCTGTGGTTAAAATTATAGGAGATTGGGTGGTTTTCAAAAGGGACATTTTAGACGATACTAGTGGATTCAGGTAACCAGGAGCCAGAGGATAGCATACCACAAGAAGATGTTTGCCTGCAACCCAAAAGTGTCTGTGGTTAAGTCCAGTATTATCAGTTCAGCCCTTGGATTTCCTGGTAACACTGGGCTTAACCACAATTAAGTTGACAGAACAGCTAAGACAACTTTCCGTGTGATCTAGAAAAGTGTGGTCTGCTACAGAGCCACTTTCTCAGGGTCACATATTAGCGGGTGGTGTTGTAGCTGTGGTAGAGCATATGCTTTGTGTATATGAAGTCTCATGTTCAATAGATAACATCTCTGGTTAGGGCTGGAAAAATTCTTGTCAGAAACCCAGGAGCACCACCCATCAGTGTCAACAATCACACTCATCATTGAGAGGAATTCATCTTCCCTGCAATTAACATGTTCCCCCTCCCACAGTGGGATTTCTCAGCAACACATGCCTCCTCAATTTCACTTGCAAATTAAGTATAGCTGAGGAACCTGAAATCAGACATGAAAATCAATACATAGATAAGGAAAATCACATGCTACAATAAACAGACATATTTCACCACTTGGAGGAGCACTATCATTAAAAATAGAGGTTGAAAAGTAAGTACCACTCCCAGAATCCCAGTTGTAGTTAATGCAACCAAGTGACTTTTCCAAGCTCTAACTAAATATGATCATTAGTCCAATTTTTTTGTATTTAATAATAAGAGTCATCCTCTCAATGTATATTATTATTGCAAAGTCAAAGGCTTTCATGGCCAGAATCCATAGTTGTTGGTTTTTTTTTTTTTTTTGTGGCTTTTTTGGGGCTCTGTGGCCATGTTCTAGAAGAGTTTATGCCTGATATTTTGCCTGCATCTGTGGCATTCTCTGAAGATGCCAGCCACAGCTGCTGGCAAAACGTCAGGAATAAACTCTTCTAGAACATGGCCACATAGCCCAAAAAAACCACAAAAAACTATTATTATTATTATTATCATCATCATCATTAATTTATTTATATCCCATCCTTTCCCCAAGACTGAGACTCAGGGCAGCCTACAACATTAAAAAAAATACAATTAAATAGTACATTAAAATAGAATTAAATTACTACAATAATTAAAACAAATTACATATTAAAATATCAAATACTTTAAAAAGATAAAAATGTTTAAAATACATTACAGCAATATAGCACCCCAGGCCATACTTTAAAAACTGTTTCGAAAGCCTATCTGAAGAGGAAGGTCTTCACCTGTCGGCGGAAGGCTATCAAAGAAGGGGCCGTTCTGGTCTCCCCGGAAAGGGAGTCCCAGAGTCTAGAGGCAGCCATGGAAAAGGCTCTCTTGTGTCACCACAGGTGGTGGGACGGAGAGAAGGGCCTCCCCTGAGGATCTCAGAGCCCAGACTGGCTCATATAGGGAGAGGCAGTCTGCCAAATAGTCTGGACCAGAACCATATAGGGCTTTATAGGTCATCACCAGCACTTTGAATTGTGCTTGGAAACAAACTGGCAGCCAGTGGAGCTGTTTCAAGAGGGGCGTCGTATGATCTCTATAACCTGCCCGTTAGCAGCTTGGCTACAGCTCTTTGGACCAGCTGAAGTTTCTGAACACTCTTCAAAGGCAGCCCCTTGTAGAGTGCATTGCAGTAGTCCAAATGGGATATAACCAAGGCATCTCAAGGAATGGGCACAGTTGGCAAACAAGTTTTTAAATGTGCAAAAGCACTCCTGGTCACAGGAGAGACCTGGCCCTCCAGGTTGAAAGCTGAGTCCAAGAGTACCCCCAAACTGTGAACCTGCGTCTTCAGGGGGAATGTGACCCCATCTAACACAGGCTGGATCTGTATTCCCTGATCTGCCTCTGACTGACCAGGAGCACCTCTGTCTTGTCTGGATTAATTTTTTCAACTTGTTTCCCCATTGGTGCTATGTCTACTAACTTCCCTATCCATTCTTTAATAATAAGAGTCAATCCTCTCAATGACGGGGGTCTGGAGAACAGAATGTGAGAAGAGGTTTTCTCAGCTGCGTTCAGGTAAAGATTTTCTTTTCTTATCTGCCTGGCAAGCAGAAGTAGGATTTAAGTAAGGTAAGAACATCACAATGATAGCTCTGTAGATGATGGAAGTTCATCAGATGTAAGTTGTTTTGTGTCTGTGCTCTGAAGACAGGAGCTCCCTTCTTATGAAATTGGTTTAGCTGTTCCCAAAGAAAAGTTCCCTAACTCAGAACAGATTGACCTTTCATCCATTGTTCCACATGTACTTTTGGAATTTCCTCTTTGCTGTTATTGTATCCCTAATCAGTTGCAAGGCTTGGAAAATGTCCTGTTTTGGACTCCCACTCTCAGAATCCCCCAGCCAACATGCCACAGTAGTCCCTCAAAAGTAACTTTTCCCAAGCTCTGGGCAGTTAATATCCAAATAGGTTACCCATGTCTTCAAAGAAGATTGTCTTTGGCATGACTTATCAGACATGAATACGAAATGTATTAGAAGACTCGGTGTCTTTACAAAAACAACACATTGTTAAAAATGTTAGAAACCAAAGTGTCAACAATACAAAAAAAAAAAAGTCTGCCAACAGATCTGAAAAAAGTGAACAGAAGACATTTGTCTGATTAAAAATAATATTGTAAGCCGCCCTGAGAGCCATTAGGGCTGAAGGGCAGGATATAAATACCTAAATAAATAAAAATAAAATAAAATAAAAATAAAAAATAAAATAAAATAAAATAAAAATCTGTTACAGTTGGCCCTCCGCATTTGCAGCTTTGACTTTTGTAGATTTTATTATTCATAGATTTGATTAATATGTTCTCTCTAGGAATCTCCAGTCTCTCCGATACATCAGCCAGAAGTCATGCTGGAGAACCGAAATATTTCTAGAGAGAGCACTTCTCACCTATAGCTCAATTCTATGGTCAACTTCTAGCCAATGTTGATCATAGAGTTGTGCTAGAGGACCTAGAAATTCCTAGAGAGAGATTCTCTCAGGTTAAAACAAAAATAGTGTTTTTGTTATTTGCAGTTTTTCCCCTTGTGCTCCTAACCCCAGTGAATGTGGAGGGCCCACTGTAATTCCCCCAGAAATGTAACTTCTTACCTGTGCAAACAGGAGGAGAACGGCAGGTCCACTGAGCTTGGGCAGATCGATTCTCACAGTTAATATTGTTGCCTTTGCCTGCTGGCCTCTTAAAACCAGCCTGACATTCATACCGTAAACGCGTCCCCACGACATACCACTCTGCAAAGTACTCAGCAAATCCAATTGTCTTGGGAGTGGGGCATTCTCCTGAAAAGGGAAACAAGATGTGTGTAGACAGAAGGCTCTCATGATGTGGAAGCTCTGGTGATTAGAAGAACGCACCTACAGTTTACGTCAGAGTTTTGGAGTCTTTTAAAGCTCTTCAGCGCTAGCTGGTTAAAATGTCTTTATTAATGACTGAAGCAAATGTTAAAGCTCTGGTTCCCATTTTTCTTCTAAACAGTTTGTTGGTGATTTGAAGTCGAAGGCTTTCATGGCCAGCATCCTTAGTTTTTTGTGGGTTTTTCAGGCTATGTGGCCATGTTCTAGAAGAGTGTATTCCTGACGTTTTGCCAGCACCTGTGTCTGGCACCTTCAGAGGATGCATTATGTCATCTGCACACCAGGAATGAGAACTGAACCTTTAGGAACAGTCCTTTTAGCTTCTTATATCAGGGAAGCATTTTTAGCTGCTTTGCTGTCCTTTAAACCAGCAAACACCATGTCCAGTGCCGGTTGCTGGAGAGCACTATTTCAGTCGGAAGTTCACTAAGTAAAGACACTCCTGACATCAATATAAAGTAATGCTAAGACGGAAAGGACTGAAGGGGTTAAAAAGCAGACTCTAAGAAAGGAATTTTATTTGCCTGATCTAAAGAATAAACATGTTAGTCACAATCTGAAGGTTGAAGAAGAAATGAAAAGAAGAGGTTTGATTCTGGCCAAAAGTACAGAGAGCTCTGTGAAGAAACTAAAAGATTAAAAAGAGACTGTGACACATCAAGAGGAATAATGGCAAAGAAATGATTCACTTCCTCTTGTAGTTTGACAGCTGTCAAAATGTCTACGAGGACAAGAGCCAGAAGTGGGCAAGCTCTATCTACACAGGGACCACAGATGAATAATCAGTTGAGAGGTGAGCCAGATGAGCATGGACCTGAAGAGTGAACTGAAGAAGGGTCTGAAAAATTGTCTGAGAGTTGGGTTAAAGATGGAACTGAAAGAGAGAAGAAATTCATTGGCACAAATATCTACAGAGATGCAACAGATGAATGAGAAATTGACAACTTTGGAAGACAGAACACAAAAACTGGAAAAGATTTTGTTGTTGTTGTTGTTAACCACCCTTGAGTCAATCTTAACTCATGGTGACTCTGTGGATGAGACATCTCTAAGACTCCCTATCCTCCACTGCTGTGCTCGGGTCCTGTACATTGATACCCATGACCTCCCTAATTGAATCTATCCATCTTGTTTAGGGTCTGCCTCTTTTTCTACATCCCTCCACCTTTCCTAGCATTATTGTCTTTTCTAATGAGTTGTACCTTCATGATGTGGACGAAGTACAACAGCCTCAGTTTGACCATCTTGGGCTAGAGATTTCAAAAAGGTCTGTACTGCAAAAGTGATCCTGCAATGATGCTACTTCCTTCCGTACTGCCCCACTGTCACAGTAGCCAACGGGATTCAAGAATTAAAGCTACTAAATGCCCTTCAGACAGGGTGGCCAGTGGAAAAAGAGCAGGGCTCTTGTGTGCTTGTTGTGTGCCTTCAAGTCATTTCTGACTTATGGCAACCCTAAGGTGAGCCAATAATGGGGTTTTCCTGGTAGGTTTGTTCAGAGGAAGTTTTCCATGGTCATCCTCTGAGGCTGAGAGAGTGTGACTTGCCCAAAATCACCCAGCAGGTTTCATGACTGAGCTAGAAATCAAACCCTGGTCTCCAGAGTCATAGTTCACCATTCAAACCACTATGCTACACTGGATCTCCAGACTCCTGTACCCTAAAGATTTGTTTAGAAGAAGGAATTTCAGCATGGATGGTTTGTTACTTGCTGAAATTCCCTCTTCTGTCCAACTGTTAAAGGTATGGGAACTCTGTCCTCTTTCATGGGCCCCCCTTACCTTTCAAACAAGCAACATTTCATCTCAGAACTGAAATATGAGTCTTCTAGGTGAGTCATCTGACTGAAACTGCCCTATACAACTAGCAGTTTGGGCAAGGAGGAGGGGGATGGCTTCGTGGCATATCAGCTTTGAAAGGTCTGAAAGTTTCAAGAACAGATAAAATGAGATTCCATCTCCTGGTTCCGTTAAAGAGCCGTTTGAAATACTCACCCTGAGGTGTCTGGCTTTAAGAGAAAGTGCAAGTACAAGGAGTTTTGGTATGATCACTGTTCACTCTTTTTACAATCTATGGCTAATAAGTGTGGTTAAAGTATTTTCAGTACTACAGCAGATGTGAAACAGTCACAACCTACTTGTAAAGGTGGGAAGTATTCACAGAATCATAGGATCTTAGAGTTGGGAGGGACTGAAAAGGCCATGTAGTCCAACCCCCTGCCGTGCAAGAATACGCACCTGAAGCATGTCTGAAAGATGCCAATCCAACCTCTGTTTAAAGACCATCAAAGAAGGAGGGTCCACTGCCCTTTGAGGTAGTCTAATCCACTATTGAACAGATCTTACTGTCAAGACATTCTTCCTAATGTTTAGGTGGCATATCTTTTTTTGAACAGTGGTCCCTCCACATTCGCTGGGTTAGGGGTGAAGGACCCTTGTGAATGTGGAAAAAATGCAAATAAAAAAAAACACTATTCTTTTTACCTGAGAGAACACCTCTGTAGGAATCTCCAGTTCTTCCAGTGCAACTCCATGGTCAACATCTGCCAGAAGCTGAACATAGAATCATGCTGGAGAACCCACAAATGCCTTGAGAACTGTTTTTTTAAAAAAGAACTTCTATCTTGTATTGAAGGTGTAACAGGCTTGTTTTCTGCTGCTGTAGAGACTTGGGTGCAAAGCAATGGATTCAAGCTGAAGGAAAAGAGATTTCTCCTAAACATCAAGAAGAGCTTCCTGACAGCAATAGTGTGGTGGGTCTCCTTCTTTGGAGGTTTTTAAGCAGAGGCTGGATGACCATATGCTGGGAGAGCTTTGGCTGTATATTCCTGTATGGCAGGTGACTGACTCGATGGCCCTTATCATCTTTTCCAAATCTATGATTCTACCAGAAGCGCAAAGTACAACATTGTTTGGAGGCTGCATGATTCCACCCTGCGGACTTTTCACACCGCACAGAGGAAGTACTAGTGGGCCACTTTTGACTGTCATGGTTGCATCCTATAGAATTCTAGGGTGTGTAGTTCAGCATACCCTCCAGCTGTCCTGATATGGCAGATACCCTACTAATAATCCTCCATCATCCTATTTTGTCAGCTTTTAAAATGTCACAGTTTTTCTCTCCTCTCCCCACTTTCCCACTCAGGTTACTTCAGTAGCTGCAAACTAAGTTCAGAGTTCATAAGTAGTCTGCACTTACATAACTAAACAGAGGGGAGAAAGGAGAGGAATCTTGCTCTTCCTTGTAGACTCAAGCAAAATCAAACTCTCCAAAAGCAAAGTCCTAGCTTGTGTGTGCTTGTTCATTAAATTTTTTTGCCATTTTTACCAAACATTGATATTGTTCAGGCACATATTCCCCAGTTTTCATCTGTGAAATGTTGGAGGATATGGTTTAAATATCCCTCCATTGTGAAATCATAGGCAACTACTGCTGTCACCCCAAGGCTCAGAGCAACCAGGCCAATGGTCCCTCAGCTGTAGATCAGGCCACCGTGGAAGAGAAAGGCTCCAGTTTACATGCTGCCAATAGCCAAAGGGATTGTGTGTCCTAGATTGTTCTGGTCCATGGACCTTGTTTGTAAATCTGAAAAGGGGTTTTGCAAAGCTTGCAACCATCCAGATAGTGTACTGGTAAAATACAACTCCTATTTGATTGTCATTGAGGGCCATTCTACACTTCACAATTATAGCACTTTGATTTCACTGTAACTACCATGGCAACACCAAATGAAGTCCTGGGATTTGTGGAAGGGAGAAGCCCCCAGGAGTTTGTGGTAATGTGCCAACAGTGTCTCTGCCAGCCTCCTTGCCAGATCTAGTTGGGTAGACAGGGTCTTTCCCAGGACTTTCGCTCTCTGGGAGTCCCATTCTATCAGCCAAGAGGTGGCCCAGTACATTGTACACTAAAAGGCAGACACCTCCCTCTGAGGTGTCACCCAGTTCATCCTGTACCCCCTAGATACCCCAAATATCAGCAAATGGCAACGGCAAGGTTCTGCTACTTACCTTTTCCAGCCCCTAATGCAGACTGGAATGCTCCCCAAATCAAGACTAATCCAAATCCAGTGCAGAAGCTGCTCATATCTTCTAGTATTTTTAAAGACGTAAAAGGCTCTTTTCGGGGTTTTATTCCACCAACTGCTTGGGAGGCAATGAATCTTTCTACTGCAGGACCACAGGAAGAAGCCTAGATAATGGTTTATTGTCTCGAGTTTGATCAGAATCTCTTTTCAACTTCCCCTCCCTCCACCTCTGTGTAGTTGAAACTCTTCTCCTCAGGTGTGAGGACTACTCATCCAGGAAGTTAGATATTTTTTAAAAAACACACACATACAAAAAGTACCATATAGATTAGCCACAGTTTAGAGGAAGTGGTTTTCCCTGTGCGGTTGGCATCCTGCGAGTGGCTTTGGCCTGCCAACTGGACACAATTTGAGCAACTATCCGCTCACGACAAGCAAAGTCTATGTGTGACTATTTCACTATGCCATTGTATTTAATGGAACTTCAGCATCCATGGATTTTGGTATTCCCAGGGGGTCCTGAGAACCAAACCTCAGCAGATACCAAGGACCCACTGTAAATGAAAATAAATACAGACTGAAAGGCATGCTGGGAAGGGCATAGGACAGGGAGGCAAGGCTATGGAGGCCAGCATGTTGAAGACAGAGGCTGGGACAGAAGCAGTACTGTGGAGATTTGGAAGTCTGTATATTTGCATTTTAATGCAATTGTGGCACCTTACGAGCCTGGTGTGATAAAGTCCTTTGCCTCTGCTATTGTAAAATAAGTGGAAGTCAATTGATCTACTGAAGAGCATCCATGGATCTATCCTGGATCTGTCTTCTGCCCAATGTTTTGTCAAAAAATTTTGTCACTTGCCAAAGGATTACATGAGTAGTTGTAGTAATAACTGGACCACATTTTCTGACTCATCCAGGAAAAGGTTTTGATTGGCATATATATGTTTCCCAAACATCTGATAATAGAAGTTGCAATGTTACTCATTCTATCTGAATTATTACAATTAGAAGCACACTTTAGTTTCCTTCTCCAAAATCTTTACTCATACAGAATGTGAGTTCCAGCATGGTATAGTGGCTGCGGCACTGGATTATGATTTGGGGTTGCAGTTTAAGAAAACAAAAATAACAACCATGGAAGATCTACTAGAATCTGTCTGAGATACTGAGAAAATTGACACAGTTAAAGAGTTCCCATACTTTGGATAAAATATTGATCAGAACGGAGACTGCAGTCAAGAAATAGGAAGAAAGCTAGAAAAGCTGCTGTGAAGGAACTGGAAAGTATCATAAAATGAAAAGACATAACTGTGAACACTAAAGGTAGGATCACCCACACCATGGTATTCCCCGTCACCATGGATGGATGTGAGAGCTGGACAGTGAAGAAAGCTGACAGAAAGAAAGTCAACCCATTTGAGATGTGGTTCTGTAGAAAAGTACTGAGTATACTGTGGATGGCCAAGAAGACAAAGAACAGATTGAGCCTGAACTGTCCCTGGAAACCAAGATGACAATTTAGTTGTATTTTGGCCACATCGTGAGAAGGCATGACTCAATGGAAAAGTCAATGATGCTGGGAAAGGTAGAAGGTAATTGAAGAAGAAGACTGCACATTATTGTTGTTGTTGTTAACTGTCCTCAAGTCAAACACAACTCATGGCGCACCTATGTACGAGACATTTCCAAGCTCTCCTTTTTTCCATTTCTCTGCTTAAATCTTGTACAATCAGGCCCATGACCTCCCTGATTTGAGTCTAGCCATCTGGCTTATAGTTTTCCTCTCTCTCTCTACTACCTTTTACCTTTCCTTGCATTAGGAATGCCAGATGGTTGGAGTCAGTCAGGGAGGCCACAGGATGAGTCTGCAGGACCTGAGTAGAGAGGATGAAGATAGGGGGTCTTGGAGATGTCTGACCCACAGGGTTGTCATGAGTTGAGGTTGACTAGAGGGCAGGTAACAACAACAACAAGATCCAGCTACTAGATTCTTCACAACTGTGATGTTGACTGGCTTTCATCCTGTACCACCAGCAGTGTGTCATTGCTATGAGGCAGAAAATACCCTGGGGGGGAAAAACTCAAAAGTATCCCAAAGTCTAGTTTGCACTTACTAGTTTGGACCAATTTTCAGTTTATTTTGAGCTTCAGGCTTTGTTTGTTGTTGTATGGCTTCATGTTATTTCCAGATTATGGTAACCCTAAGGCACACCTATCATGGGGTTTCTTGGCAAGTTTTTTCAGAGGGGGTTTGCCATTGTTATTCTCTGAAGCTGAGAGTGTGTGACTTGACCTAAGTCACCCAGTGGGCTTTCAAGGCTGAGTGGGGATTCAAACCCTGGTCTCCAGAGTCCTACTCCAACCTTATGTGACAAATGTTGCTGTCCTTGAGCAAGCAGGGACCACCAGCATTGAGGCCATGCTACTGAGGACGCAGCTGCGCTGGGCAGAACACATTTCTAGGATGAAGGACCATCGCCTCTCAAAAATAGTATTCTACGGTGAACTTGCCACGGGTCAGCGTAAGAGGGGCTCCCCAAAAAAGAGATACAAGGACTCCCTGAAACAACATCTCAGACTCGGCCAAATTGATCACCAACAATGGTCTGCCCTGGCCTCGCATTGGGAGGCATGGAGATGCACTATCCACAGTGCTGCAGCTTTTTTCGAAAGCTCACACCGAACGAGTCTCGAAGAGAAATGACAACGCAGAAAGAACCACAACCCGGAAACATCACCCAAGGAGACTTTCTGCTGTGCTTTCTGCATCCGGACTTGTTTATCTCGGATTGGCCTTTTTAGTCACCAACACGCTTGTACAAAGCGCGGGATGCGTCCTTCCTGAATCTTCGTTCGCGAAGTAAAGCCAGAGAGAGAGACTCCAACCACTACACCACACTGGTTGTGAAAATAAACGTGGGGGGGGGGGGGGAAGAAACCCATACACTACCTCGAGCTTATTGGAGGGAAGGTGGGATAAAAATGTAACTTCCAGAATAATAAATAAGATTTTCAGAGCATTATTCTGGATTAGAAAGATGCTTCAATTATTTTTTTATCTTAATTGGTTTTAACCTGTGTTTTAGAGTGTTATATTTAGGTTGAGGGTTAAGGGGATTATGTAATTTTTAGTTATGTAAGTATGTATTACGTATTTTATTTATGTATTTTATTGTAAGCCGCCTAGATCCTTTTGGAGAGACGGGATATAAATCATCATTATTATCACTACCACCACCATCATCATCATTGGCCATGTGTATCAAATTTGCAGATGAAACCAAATTAGGAGGAGTAGCTAATACCCCAGAGGACAGGATCAAAATTCAAAATGACCATAACAGATTAGAAAACTGGGTCAAGACTAAGAAAATGCATTTTAATTTGGAGAAATGTTAAGTAGGGGGGGAAAAGAACAAGAAAGTCACAGGTATAGGATGGGTGACCCCCTGGCTGGACAACACTACATGTGCAAAGAATCTAGGAGCCTCAGCAGATCGCAAGCTGAACATGAGTCAATAGTGTGATGCAGCAATTTAAAAAGCCAATATAATCCTAGGCTGCATCAATAGGAATATAGTGTCTAGACTGTGAGAGAAATAATAACTCTATTCTCCTTTGGTCAGACCTCATCTAGGATACTGTGTCCAGTTCTGGGCATCAGAGGGATATTGAAAAGCTGGAGCATGTTCAGAGGAGAGCAACCAAAATGGCGAAAGGTCTGGAAACCATGAAGCCCTATGAGGAGAGACCAGGGAACTGGGGATGTTTATCTTGGAGAAGAGAAGGTTAAGAGGTGATATGACAGCATACTTAAATAATGGAAGGGATGCCATGTTGAAGATGGAGCTAGTTTGTTTTCTGCTGCCCAGGAGACCAGGACATGGAGCAAAGGATTCAAGCTACAGGAAAAGAGATTCCACCTAAATATTAGGAAAAAATTTAATATTAGGAAGAACGTCTTGATAAAGAGCTGCTGGACAGTAGAATGTGTGGAGTGTGGTGGAGTCTCCTACTTTGGAAGTTTACAAATAGAGGCTGGATGGCTGTCAGGAGTGCTTCGATGGTGTATCCCTGCATGTGAGAAGGGGGTTGGATTGGGTGGCCTTTGGGGTCTTTCCAACTCTATGATTCCATGATTCTAAATTTACCAGCTTAAGATCAGCATCCAGCGTCCACTGAGGTTTTCAGTCCTGTTCTTATACTCCTCACATCATTTGTCGCTGGTCTAACTTGTAACTATCTGTTTGGACTCTGCTGACAGATTGCTTGCTCATCTTTCACTGGAGCCTTCTTTTTCTTCTTCCATCCTTCCAGAAAGTTAAAAATGATATGTCATTTTGGCTTGTGGTGTCAATGTGCGCACATACTCATTTCTTGGTCACATGTGGATTATCTGTGGTCAATCATAGTTTTCAAGGCTTGGTAGCATTTCAAAAAACCTGAAAAAACTGTTTAACCAGAGGTGAAGGGGGTTCTCTGAATTATCATTTATACAATCCTTTTATGATCTTGTCTGTTACCCACTTTGACTCACCAGTTATGTCTACACCAGGTATTTGCATCGGTTTCTCCCCGCTGTCTTCATGATGCAAGGCCAGATTCAACTATGGACTGTCTTCATGTGCAAAGGGGCATTTCTGCAGCAAGATTGTGTCAACCCTGCATTAAAGCGATTAAAACAAAAAACCTCACCATTTGTCCAGATCTTCCCAGAGTACTCCAGAGCAACACATGATGGCTGTTTACACATCATCCCACTATGCCACCTGGGACCTCTGCCATGAGTCACTACTCTAAAGTCACAATGAGACATCCAGCCATGCGATCCATACTGAGCACCTTGCTTTTGAACCTCAGAGGGAGTGACTCGCACTGGCAGCAGGGGCACCAGGTGGCACAGTGGGACAAGTGTATGGGCAACTACTTGGGATTGCTCCAGAATGTGTAGGTAACAAGGGATTTGGAGCAGCTTCGGGGCAAGAATACTCCTCTCAGAGTATTCTTGGCAGTGGAAACCCAGCCACCGTCTCCTAAGGCTTTTTCACTATACAGTACAGTACAATTATAGCACCATGATTTCATTTTAACTGCTATGGCTGCATCCTATGATATCCTGGAGTTTGTAGTCTGGACAGGTACAAGAGCTTGCCATACTGTCCTGATTTGGCAGAAACAATCCCATTTAATCCTTGGTCATCTTCTGCACCATTTCCCAGGACCCTCTCCATCTGTAAAAGTGACACAGTGCTAAAAGTGCTTCCTTATTACTCCTATAGCAAAAGCAAGTACATTTCTATACTGCTTACTGATGCACTAAGTGGTTTACAAAGTGTAAGCCAATTGCCCTCAACAAGCTGGGTACTCATTTTAGCAACTTAAGGATGCCAGCCTGAGTCGACCCTGGAGCCCCTGGCTGGAACTGAATTCACAACCTTGTGGTTTGTGGGTGAGTGGCTGCAGTACAAGCATTTAACCATTGGGCCACTAGGGCTCCATAGGAAATTCATGGGGTCGCCATAGGTCAACGGATGACTTGAAGGCACACACAGGTTGTGTCCGCACTGTGGAAATACAACAGCTTGACACTGCTTCAACTGTCATGGCTCAATGCTATGGAATTCTGGGAATTGTACTTTTGTGAGACATTTAGTCTTCTGTCAGAGTGTTCCGGTGCCATAATAAGCCACAACTCCCAGAATCCCACAGAACTGAGCCATGACAATTAAAATGGTGTGAAGTCGAAGGCTTTCATGGCTGGCATCCATAGTTTTTTGCGGGTTTTTCAGGCTATGTGGCCATGTTCTATAAACACTTATAGAACATGGCCATATAGCCTGAAAAACCCATAAAAATTAAAGTGGTATCAAACTGGTTAATTTCTGCATACACATTATTCCTTCTCATTATTCTGCCTAATGGTAGGGCCAGCCTTGGTTTTGAGTAAGAACCTGGTTGACCTGATGTGCTTTCTAACAAAATGAGATACAGAAAGTAAGATTCTCATTTTCAGCAAGATCGCTAATACGTTCCCTTCCCCTTTGTATAAAACATTTTGCTACTATCTGTTTTGTGTAATCTGATTTTGTGGTATAGAGATGTAATGCTGCTAGTCCATGCTGCTAACGCCGGTTACAAGCTGGGGAACTGAAATAAAGATGAACACTTGTAGATAAAGGTCATTTGTCACACCATGGAACAATGATGCTAGAGATGATAGTGTCAGAGTGTGTCCTTGCTGTGCTTGGAACACAGGCAACCCAAAAGACTGTCCTCAGACAAAGGACAAGATGGTGCTTCCATTGTTTCATGCAGAAAGGCCAGCTTAACTGGACTGGCAGTTGAATCTTCCATCAAGACTGTTGAAGAGACATAATCTTCCAACACACCTCAAGACAACAGGATACTTCAAGAGCACTGGATACTCTTCATGGCACACAAACCTCTGTCTTCCTCCCCCTTTTTTATAATTCAGTGCTGCTCCACAGCACTTTCAGGCAATGACTGACTCTGCCTAATGGCAGGGTTGGCCTCAGCTTGGAATAAGAACCTGGGTAGAATGTATATGGATCATTTCCAGCCTGTGGATCATGGTTTTGTTTTCCGTATTTGTTGGCAGATTTTAGTTAGAACTATTCTGTCTCTGTTGATTGTAGTAGTTCTATTGGCATGCCTTCTCTTCCTGGTGATTTATTCTTCCAAATTGCTTTGAGTACAGCTTTCACTTCACTTTCCAGAATTTGGGGTTCATCCTTGCACAATTCCTCTGCCCATGTGTCAGTCATCCTTTCATCTCTTTCACGTTTTATATTTACAATATGGTCCCTAGTGCCTCTTTTCCTTTCCTGAATCCTGTTTGTACAGGAATTATATAGTCAGCCCTCCGTATCCATAGATTCTTGATTCTTTATCCATGGATTCAACCATCCACAGCTTGAAAATATTCTCTCTCTCTCTCTCTCTCTATATATATATATATATTAAGGAAACCCTGATTTTGCCATTTCATGTAAGGGACATCATTTTCTTATACTATTGTAATTAATGATATTTGAGCATCCACAGATTTTGGTAGCCATGGGGGCAAGGGTCTTGGAACCAAACCTCAGCAGATAACAAGGGCCCACTATATTTGGGACTCCCCAAACACCATTCCATTCTGGATATATTCTTGAATGTAATGCCACCAGGACCGGGCACTGGTGCAGTTGCCCTTCCATATCCACTGATTATTTATCCACAGATTCAAGCATCTATGCCTGGAAAAACATTTTAAAATACCTACATTCTAAAAAGCAAACCTTGATTCCATTTGATACAGAAACACCATTTTAATACACCATTGTCTCTAATGGGACTTGAGCATCCATAGATTTTGGTATCCAAGGGTTCTGAAAATAACCCCCAGTGGATACTAAGGGCCCACTGTGCTAATTTCTCTAGTTGACATTTCCATGATCAAGCTGCAAGAAGAGTGTTATGAGGGCATTGCCTGCAGTCTAGAGCCCTCCATTTCTATTCTTCCCTTATTTCAGCTGGTATTCCTAAAAAGGTGTGTCCATACAGGTTTACACTCATATGTGATTGGCAGTGTGCTCAGCTCAGTGCTATTTGAAATGGGGTCTGGAGGTATGTCAGTCACTCTCGATGTTCCAACTTGTCAGTATCTAAGCAGACAGGAGAGGTGTCTTTAGTTAATAACACTCAATATGTAGCCCAAAGTCCTTTTCCAATAATCTTTCCTTTTCTATTAGGTTGGTTTGGGCAAACCACCCATATTTTCTGTCCAGGGGTTAGACTGAGGTCTGTGGACCCAAACCCCTTACTTTCTCCGCTAGTAGGATGCCCAGGGCCAGCTGCCTCTTGTATCATAGGTATGCTGCATTATTCACAAATAAATTGTGCCACCCTCTGGCCTGCTTGAAGCACTGTTTCTGTGCCAGTGTTGTACAGCAATACTTGTATTTCACCATGGAAGGAGGCAAGGTGATACTGTAACACCTGGATATCTTTCAAGGCTATTGTTGCCTACCCTCATGTGGAAGGGAGTTCTCTCTTGGGTCCTCACCAAGCAACCTGTGATGGTGGCAGAACCAAGAGAAAGCCTTCCCCTGAAGATCTTAAACCTTTGGCAGCTTAGTACTGAGAGATACGGTCTTTCAGATAACCTGGACCAAGGTCGTATAGGGTTTTAGAGGTTATGACCAACACTTTGAATTGTCTCCGGAAATGAACCAGTAGCCAGTGAAGCTGTTTTTACAAGGGGTTTACACATGCCCTATAACTGAACCCAGTTAGCATACTGAATACAGCATTTTGAACCTGAAGTTTCGTAACGGTTTCCAAAGGCAGCCACACATAGAATTCATTACAGTATTTTAAACAGGATTAAATCAAGGAATGTGTCATTGTAGCCAGATCTGACGTCTCAAAAATGGGTGCAGCTGGTGCATGTTTTAGCCAAATGCACTCCTGGCCACTTTCAAAACCTGGATAGGCAGACTCAGGGTTGAGTCCAGAATACCTAAGTTGCAAACCTGAGATTTTGGAGAAAGTGTAACCCCACCCAGCACAGCCAGAGTCCCCATTCCCTCATTTGCCTGTTTATTGAGCAGGAGCACCTCTGTCTTGTCTGGATTAAATTTCAATTGTTTGTTCTCATCAGGTCTATTACTGAAGCAGACATTGGTTCTGCATCGAAACAGATTCCTTGGAATCGAATAGGAAGGATAGTTGGGTGTCATTAGCATGTTGTTAACACTGCAATCCAGACCTCCAAAATACCTCCCCCAGAGGTTTGATATAGATGTGAAATAGCATGGGGAACAAAAAAGAACCCTGTGGGACATCACAGGCCAACAGCCAGGGCATCGAACAGGGGTCCTTCAGCACCACCTTTTGAGCCATTCATAAAATCTGTTCTAAGGATGCTCTATTGGGTAAAGGAGCCATATGTCCCTCCTCCTCCTCCAAGGGAGAGAATGCAACTGGAGAAGATGACAGTGCTATAGAGGAAGTATCAGAATCCACAACAGATGATGTATGCCCTTTCCAAACTGGCAATGTATCTGGCCAAGTACATGCAACTCATGTCAATGGCATACCTCAAGCCAGTTTCAAGGCTGTGGTAGAGATTGGTAGAGGAACTGAGGAAAGAATCCATACAGGCACTGCAGAATTAAAGATAGTGGTAAATGCTAGAAATGATAGGTTTACCCATTCTGAGGCCAACTGAGCTACAGGTACAGAAGGAGTATGAAGCTCCAAAGTCAGAGACTACAGGTGCTATACTCTGATGTTACAGAAGCAGTCTTTTGTGAACACTGAAGATGGGGAATAGCTGCAGATGGCTAATAAGATCTGAGAGATGGCAGCGCAGTGACAGGACTGTACTCATGAACAGTGTCACACTTTTCTCCCTATGGAGACTGAACTGATAGGTTCTTAGACTTAACTCTGTCTCCCTTTTAATCTTTTCTTTTTCCTTTTAAACATTGCTAGAATAGTGCTGTTTAGGGCTTTCTGCTGCATTTTAATCTATGAGTGCTGTCGAGATTGCCACTCTGAATTGTTCTCACTTGATGAAATATTCCTCATGGTTCATTTCAAAAACTGTTCATGCTTCTCAACAACTGAAGAACTGAGGCGGGATACAGACCGCCAGTTTGGGGCAGGCTGCAGCTGCCCCTTTGCGCAACGTATTGGGGCCAGGGCAGCCGCAGCCCAAACGTCCCAATACGACACTTTTTGGGACCAGGGAGGAGCGGCAAAATGCTGCTCTTCCCTGGTCCCAAAGAGGTGTGTCCTTGGGTTTCATGCCCCAGGACACCCTGGGAGCCGCAGCCAGGGGAGAAAGGGCCACTTGGCCCCTTTCCCCCTGGCACCGTTCCTGCAGTAAACTAGTTGCCACAGAAATGAGGTGTCCTCCAGGAAGGAGCTCCGTTTCGGAGCTCTTTCCTGCGCCATGGTTAGGCTGCCACAAGCGGCCTGACGCAGCGCCAGGACGTAACGGCTGTGCCGTTTGGAGTGATGCAGCCGTTATGTCAAAGTGGCAGCCCCCATGTAGACAGGGCGCTGCCATTTTGACGTACTGAGTACATCCTAGGGTTAAGGAGCGTCTGAAAAGGACGCTCCCAGTCAACCCTAGCACATACTCAGTACGTGCTTCAAGGCCAGTCTGTGCAGGGCCTGAGTTATTTTTATTTTCTGTTTTATTTTCTTGCTCTATATGCATACTAGCAGATATTGGAGTGGTTTGGGGGGCCAACTTGCCCTTCATCTTTTCTTCTTTTCTAATTGTAAGCATGACTCCTTTATGTCTTCATTCAGCTCTGGAACCTTTCATTTTTCTCTTTAATAAATCACCCACAGTTGATGCCATACTTTTCTACATTTTAACCCCAATCTATTTAGAAAGGGAAATCGAAATACAATTTTAGAGAAGAGACAAAGAAAACCTCAGGTACTTAGCAAGGCAGGAGGATTATATGAGTGTGAGACAGAGGAGGCAACAGCTGAAACGGATAAGAACTATGGACTCCTTGATCAGATGACACAAGGGAATAGTCCACTGGTTGTGGAGTGCACCTTCAAGTCATCCTGAGAATAAGGAAGCAAGATATTAGTTACAACCATTAAGTTACATAGGGAAGCGATGCAACTGGGTATTAAAAAACTATCTGCACAAAGTAGCAAAACAAACAGGAATTAATAATCACCACTAACTTTTTACATGGTGTACTATCTATTATTTATCTTTTACAAATTGCAATATGACACTTTACTTCAAAATAGTCCTTGTTTTAAAATGTTTTATTTTGTAAAGTTAACACGTAACTTTTAAAAAATGAAGACAACGAATACCCAACATGCATAAGCCAAAAAAGAAAAGAAAAAGGAATCCTAGCAGCAAATTCAAAGATGAATAGTAAAAAGAGAGAGAGCGAGATTATCCATACAATGTGCATCTATAAATAAATGGTAATCATTAGCACATTATATTCCTTATTTCACTTAGTAAAAAAGGGGTTACAAAGTAGACACAAAACCAGTTTAAGTGCTTTCCTATCTAATTTTGCATGGTTACAACTGACTAAACTTTAAAAGATGCTTTCGAAGTTGGAAAATTTGGAATACTCTTAAGAACATTTACAAATTAGCAAAACCCAACTGGCTTGCTTTTATAGATTGGCTTGGCTGAATCACACAGTTTCAATCCACAATAATGATAAAGGTGAATATCTGAATTTTAGCAGTTTATGAAGACTGAGGACCCTTTCACATTCCTCAGTTATAGCACTATGATTCCACTTTAACTGCCTTGGCTCCATCCTATGGAATCTTGTGGTTTATAATTTGGTGAGGCACTACAGCTCTCCAACTGAGAATTCTAAATATGCCTTTCTAAACAGCAAATCCCAGGACTTCATAGGACACAAGCCAGGCGGTTAAAAGTGGAATGGTAGTGCTGTAACTGTGGAGTGTAAAAATACCTTGAGGTTTAGAAATTAAGTGAAAACTCTTTTAAAAGGTAATTTGGTAGGTGTGTTTTACCAAATATGAAAGACAACCCCCCAAATAGCAACACACTGGATTGTATGCAGCCTGAAGTCATGGGCATTTATTCATATACCTAGGAGTAAGTCCACTTGAACTCCAAGCAGACATTAATAGGACTGATCTGGCTTAATTGAATCAAATTCAGTCCCTCTGATTTCTATGGGAACCAACTATAACTGACTTAATCTGGATTCAACCATTTACTATTAGTACCACTTCTTAATCCCTCACCTTTAATAATCTGGATGGTCTGAATGACATGTCAACATCTAAAACTAGAAGTATGTTCTGAAGATCTAACATGATGCCCCGCTCTCTCCCTCACACACACACATACACAAACACACTCAATTTTAGCATTAAGAAAGCTTTAAAAGATTTCTACCTCACAAAGGAGAGGTCTTCTGTTCACTGCAGCGAATTAAATAATGGTGGTAACTTTTAGGAGTCAGCTCTTTACCTGTTAAATGCATCTGTACAGCTCAATTTTGTTCATCTTACTTGGAAGCAAGTTTCAAAAAATTCAACACAACTTGCTTTCAAGTATACACACAGAGGAACTTTGCCTTAGTTTATTATACAGCCAAATTATAATATGTAATCACTCAGAGTTAGCTGTAAAACATGAATAATCTGCAAAATACTACGTTGGCTGAGCAGCCACTAGTTATTTCTGTGCTAATTTTACATGCGAATGACAAGAAAATAATTAAGTACATGAAGTCAACACTATCTACTCCAAAACTCAAAAAAAATTGACTTTCAGTGACAATTTGCTTTTGTACAGTCCAAATGGTAATTATTTAAAAGTATAAACTGATTTGCTTCTTAGCATGATTCACCCACATTACCACATTCAGTGGTAAAACTGTCCAGCTCCCTCTCCTCCAAGCAGCATACTTGCACATGTTCTTTTGCTGTTGATGTCTGCCTTCAAAACATTTCTAACTTACAGTGACCCTATCATGGGATTTTCTTGGCACATTTGTTCAGAGGAGGTTTACCGTTGCCTTCCCCTGAGGCTGACAGCCGGTGAGTTTTCATATTTATGGTGGAATGCGCCAAGTGATAAACTGTTACCTTGGTGCTGTAATGTGTAGCTTTCAGATGCACAGCGAGACACATGAAACCACTAATCTGCACATACACTGGAAGTGTGAAAAATAAATGTGCACCCACATGCCCTCTGCAAGCATGTTTTTCTGTGTGAGTCTGCCCTACCAGCAGAAGTGGAGGAGCAGCACAAAAAACAAAAACCAAAAAACCACCACCCTTGAAACATAGCACATGTACTTCCCATTACCTCACACGCAAAACATCATACAGAACAAACTATCAGTGAGAAAGATAGGAAATACACATGTATTGATGGCAGTGCATTACATCATGGTCTCTTATTTTAACTAATACAAACAAGTTAGTAAATAAGCAAAAATAACTATAAAAAATGAACAATAGGAACTACTCACTTGCTCTACCAATTCTTTTCAAGTGAGATAGACTGCTGAGTAATGTTATATTTTAATATACGGTAAAATCTTTTTTAAAAAGCCCAAAGCACAGGTACTTTTAGATTATACCATTTTTCAATAGAAAACAGGCCACAATTGAAAAACTAATTTATTATACTGAGCTTTCTTCTTAATAAGTAAAAGGTGCTAAACTAATTTTGCCTTAGAAGTGATTATTAAGGCCGTGATATTTTGTCTAAGTATGTTCAGCCAAAGAAAAATAACATTATATTTGTTTCAGGCTAAAGGTGAAAAAGAGCAATATTTAGTTTGGAACATTCAGAATAGTTTGTAAGGAATGCAGTGATATAAGGACAAAAAGAAAAGGGAAAGGCAGACTGAAAGAGAAGGGAAGATGGAGATGCCAGTCCTACAGTAACTAGACACAGCTGGACTAACGTCAACAGGATTTAGTCAAAACTTCAACAAGTCTATTATAAATATCACTAAATCTGGATTCAACTTGTAGAACCGATGTTACCCATATTTTCCCATTTTCAATATGACAACTAAAGCATACCAAAAGTTATTGGTTGGCATCCTATTGAGCAGTCACAAATGCATGAAACAGACTTACACATTTGTAACTGTACAGTATTCATGTTTACAACCACAGTACTACTACCACATTACAAATTTACCCCCACAAAATCTACCATAACAATCAGCAGCTGCATCAAACAACAGAGGTCTGCTCTACTTGCAGAAGAATGTGTCCAGCCCCGTCCTCTTAATCTGTGGCATGAAAATCAGAAATAGGACCCGTCACAACTCTTCATCACACTGCAGATGGCTGGTCGAAATGTCATCCTGGTATACACCAATCGTCAGCAGAACAGGAGTCTGTTGCTCAGTGCTGGCTTTTAGGGCAGATTTACGGAACTGGGTTATAAGATGATACATACTTATGTACGTCTATGTTGCACGATTTTGGCTTTACAGTGGACCCTTGTTATACGCTGGGGTTTGGTTCCAAGATCCCCCGTGTATAACAAAATCCGTGTATGCTCAAGTCCCATTAAATATAATGGCAGAGCAAAATGGTGTCCCTTATAAAAATGGAAAATAAAGGTTTGATCATTGAAATTTATACTTTTTTGGAACATTTTCAAACCGTGTATGCTTGAATCCGTGTATAACAAATCCGTGTATAAGAAGGGCTGACTGTATTTTTTAAAAAGACTATTAGGCTTTAGGTCCTGGACTGCATTCACCAATGCCAACACTTGCTAATAAAAACTCTATGGGTCTTTTGAACTTGGAAGGCTTGCCCTTTCCTTAAAGGGCTCCTTTTTTATTCTGCTCCATCTCTAATTTTAGTACAAAGAGAGATGGTGATATTTCCCATACTCCCAGCCCCATTCACCATTTATTTGGGCACTTTAAAAAAACAGCAGTTTAAAGCTATGTTTCTGCTTTTGAAATTGCATTAGGAAAAAATAAGTATCAAGAGTGTAGTCTAGGCAAATATCCAAAGTTGAGTATTTAAAATAAACATAAAAATAGGAAAGACAAGAATATTCTGCACAGCTCTTTGTGGATGCATTAAGAATATTTCAATCAGGCACGACAACTTCCCAAGAATACTGCATTGCCTGGAAAGAATGTCAAGGAAAAATAAAACAATGTATATAAAAGCAAAAGGAACCAGTAACTCTGCTTCTCTTTAGGAAATCATACTATAAAGGCCCGGACTGAGCAAACTTCAAAAACATTCCATATTCACATGGATAAAAAGTCCAGTTACTTGAGCCAGCTTTCAAGTTGACCCTAGGCAGAAATAGAAACAAATTGTTAGACAAGACCAAAAGCACACCATAGAACACAGAACAAACATTGTTTGTAAAAACAATCCCATTTATAGGCTGCTGACTGTGCAACTTTCCTTTCAAAGGCCTGAAAATTTTCTTTGAGCTAATACAGCAGGAATGGGTAATTTTCTGAAACCAGTGAATTCTGTAACACCCTTGCTTTCCCTTCCATGCAGACCACGCTGCTGCTGCTGCCAAACTTCAGTGGTAATTGCAGTGACTCTAAGCAACAGAAGCACCTTCCTATACTAAAAAGCCCAGAAACACATTCCCTACAGAATCTCTTGCCCTAATGGAAGAGAAGGGGGAAGTGGGGTTTTCTTCTGTGCAGCTACTGAAGTTCAGTGTTATTCTTGTACCTGCTGTTGAGTTTAACCATCACTGGGTGTGGGAGGGGGCACTAAAAACAGTTGTGGGAACACATTAAGCCTATATGAGTTTCCCACCTTTGGACTCTACAGTCTAATGGACCACTGGATGTGGAATGGGGGCCAATCCCCCTCCCCCCACAAGGTGCACCCTCTACCAACCCTTCCCCTTGCTATTGCAGAGGACAATAGACATATTTCCATTGCAGATCTTCTCAAAACATTTTATAGCCCATCTTCTTCCCACAATGGGATTCAAAGTCGGTTAAAATGTTGACAGGAACAAGGTCTTTCTCAACCTACTGCAATTTTGAGAGTAGCTGCAGATGAAAATCAGATGTAGGCGCTCTGCTTTCACTGGGTTATGCATCTGCATTCTTGAAACCTCTGCTAGATATGCTAGAAGTTGTGCATCTACATGCCACTTAAACACAAAGACAAACCAGCAGTCAGAAAGATAGAATCAAATAGAAGGTGGGGCACAGTGAATGATCTGAACTAGAAGTTTGCTATCTAAATTATCCAAACATTTTATTTAATTTATACTCCGGTCTTCCTTCCAAAATAGGTAAAATTGAGCCTACAAGATTATAGAGTGGTGTCCCTAAATTAGATCAGGAGCTGACTTTCAGCTACACTGGAAAATAATATCATAAGAGAATTTATTGAGATTTCAAGGCTCTGCTAACTCTGGGAGCTGTAGTCCACAATCCTACCTTTTTAAAAACCCTGACCTGTTTACCATGAAGTAGAATTAAACACCAGAATACAGAATCATACATTTATGCTGAGGATATGGAAATACCATGGATTTTATGTGTATATATTTATGACTAAAGCCAGGAATTAAGGTTGTTTGGTGTGACTATGTTCAGTTTGTTCATCTGCATGTACCTAAGTAATACTGTAGAAGAAGGAATAAGAATTTTTCTATACTGTTCATTTAGCACTGGACTGAACAAATTCAGCAATAAGGCACTTTTCTGACACCCCTCCAACCACAGCAGCTCACCATTTTAGAAGCAATTTCCTGTAACATCAGAATTACCAACTGTTTGTTATACACCATTGCATTCTGCAACGGATTGTCATTTTGCAATACAAAAACCACAACTTAACATTGCAAGTGCATTAATATAAAGATAAACCACACCACTGTTATGCAACTGTAATACTCCACACCTAAAAGCCAAGGACTACCCCTCAGTGGTCTTCAGATTTGATCAGCTGATTTGTATATCCATCAGGCAAGTAGACTTTCCTTAGCTGATCTGCCTTGGGTATGGAGTTCCCGTTCTTCACATGACGAGACAGGAAAGCTCGTACAGCTGGATGATCGGCCTTTTCAAGAGGAATGCTGGCTTCCAGAAACATTTTTACAAAGTCCTGGACAACATTGGGTTTCTCTATTTGGGCTGCACTGTTGCACTGCAGAGAGGCAGTCAGAGTCCTTGGTTTCTTCCTGACAGTTTGCTCTTCAAACTCCCCCTTACGCTTGGTATGAGTTTTGGATTTGAGATGATCGTTGATCGCAGACTTGCGGACATGATTCAGGACCACATTGCAGAAAGTGCAATACAGCTTCCCCCCATCTTCATACAGTTCACTGCCAAACTCAGTGACACGATCCTGAGGAGTCACATACAAAGCAGTTTTGGAACGGCTCCGAGAGGGAGGGGGCTTCACATCAAATCGATCCATTGTTGTCTTCAGTAAACTGATTTTTTGGGGGGAGGAGGGGAAGGTAAGAGAAATGTATTAGATTTATGTTGAAGCTGTGCAGTCTCAAAATGTAACAGGAAATAAAAGGTTTTGTATGAAGCGTTTAATGCATCATTCTAAAAATATATTATTATTATTATTATTATTATTATTATTAACCTTTATTTATAAAGCGCTGTAAGTTTACACAGCGCTGTACATAAATTTTTTAGTCAGACGGTTCCCTGCCCTCAGGCTTACAATCTAAAAGACACGACACAAAAGAAGAAGGGAGTGGTGGTGGGGAATAGGATCAGGTCCAGCAGATCTTCTCCACCTCCGAGGCCTGGACCAAGGCAGATGGACTGGAGGAAGGGCTTGGCTTCTTGATGATTATATCCCATAATGCTATTTTTTCAGTTTTACCAGAAAGTACGGATTTGGGGGGGGGGGGAATATTCTTTCTTTCAGAGTTTTTCCCCCTAAGCCTACACATTTCTACTCTCAAAATCTACCCACAATTTGCACAAACTACCTTTGAGTCTCTTCTCCATCTTGGCCTTTATTTGATATCCTGTAATAAATGAGGAGAAAAACATCTAATATTATAGTCTGAATCAGGGGTTCCCAACCTGTGCTCCGAGGAGACCCTAGGGCTCTGTGTGCACTTCCCAGGTGCTCCACGGCCACTCCAAGAAAATGAAAGAAATAAAAAGTGAATGACATTAAAGAATAAGAATATATTTTTATATATACTCCTAGAGGCTAGCCCCTCTCTGACCCAGGAAGCCTCCTTTTAACCATTAATTAAGAAGCCAAGCACTTCCTCCAGTCCATCTGCCTTGGTCCAGGCCTCGGCGGTGGAGAACTGCTGGACCTGATGCCATTCCCCACCACCACTCCCTTCTCCTTTTGTGTCGTGTCTTCTTAGATTGTAAGCCTGAGGGCAAGGAACTGTCTGACTAAAAGATTGTATGTACAGCGCTGTGTAAATTTACAGCGCTTTATAAATAAAGGATAATAATAATAATAATAATAATAATAATAATAATAATAATAATAATAGATACCATTAACTTGTAAGACACAGAGTGGGCCACTTAGAGGCTCCTCCATAGAAATAAGGGTTCCATGAGTCAAAAAGCCTAGGAACCCCAGGTCTGAATGATCAAGATAGAAAACTAATGTTTTCAACAATGGTTATTCAGCAGTTTATTGAAATATGATAAAAAAACTACGTATTGGAAGGATGGAATGAAATAACATTATTAGTTGTAAGCCTAGATGCAAAGAATAACTAAAGCCAACGAAACAAGCAACCATTAAAACACACAGAAGATCCATGAGAGCACAACAGATAAAGTAAAAACTCTTTGAATAGTAAAAGATGACCCTCAGTGGCCTATTCTGAGTCTGGCATTAGCAGCAAAACAAATCCTACCTGTTATCTATTTGCAAATAGCATTTACAAATATTGATTTGAAAATCATATTTAGAAAGCAAAGAAATTAAGATTTTTCAGAAGGTGAATGTCTACTTTGGCCTTTGGTTCATTCACCCGGCACCTAACCCACATTCAGTCCATAATTGCCCCCTTCCCCAGTTTCTCTAGTAGCATAAGCTGGTTAACTGCAAAACCTTCAACACTGGACACAGCCATCAGGGAAAGTCAACTATATAC
The DNA here is from genome assembly GCF_019175285.1 of Sceloporus undulatus. Taxonomy (NCBI): domain Eukaryota; kingdom Metazoa; phylum Chordata; class Lepidosauria; order Squamata; family Phrynosomatidae; genus Sceloporus; species Sceloporus undulatus. The sequence continues at coordinate 7,690,970 of NC_056526.1, read as the reverse complement.
ATTGGGCCCTTAGCGTCTGCTGGGGTTTGGTTCCAGCCCCCCCCCCCCCCCCATGGATATCAAAATCTAAATACAATGGCATAGCAAAACCAAGGTTTGTTTTTTTTGGAATTTATCTATTTTTAAAATATTTTCAAGTCATGGATGCTTGAAGCTGTGAGGAAAAATATGTGGATACAGAGGGGCAATTGAAGATCCTGAGACAAATTCCTGATTACTACTACAGTAAATCCTTGTCTAGTCATTTGTAGGTCAAGATGTACTCTGACTTCCAGCATATTCTTCCAAGTCTGAATCATAGGCCATGTATTCAAAGTGTCAGACCACTTTCTTCTTCTACCAACATGATTTTACTTATGAAGTGGATGGACTATTCCAGTGCATAATGCTATGAGTCCCAATGCACACAACTCCTCACCCTTGAAGAAATGGCTGTACTGTGCACTGATATGACCCCTCAAGGAAGGAAGGAAGGAAATGTGATGCCAATCTTGCTTTACCCTTGAGGATCATATCACTCCATATGCTATCTCAACCTCCAGAACTGCAAGTAGACATCAATTTGAACTCCATTGTGTGAGAAAGTGGGACAGAACTCCTTGAAATAAAATAAATAAATTTGTATATGGCACCCACTTGATAGCATCACTAGTGTAATGGGGTAGAGAAGTTGATGTTCACTGCTCTGTCACATGAAGTGCAGGGTGGCATTACCGTTGAAGTTTAAATCTCTATAGATAGGACAATTCTCTAATGAACAAGTACAGCATTACGCCAGTGTTTAAAAAGTGACAGAGCAGAAGTGACTTGATCTAAGTCATAAGGGAGGCTGCAGACATCCAGCTGCTCTTAATGATCTCTCGCAAACACTCTGAGATAACAAGAGTACATTGCAAATCACCCCAATGAATTGCTTATCTGTGCCTGTAATGTGGCTACTCTATCACTTAATACA